>NC_042406.1:15000-22500 GCF_052625555.1 Lactuca saligna
TTTGAAGTTGAACACAGATGGTTCTTCAAGGAATGGCATGGCAGCAGGTGGTGGCATTATTAGGGACTATAAGGGCTCCGCTTTGGTTGCTTTTTCTACCTTTTATGGCCCAGGTACCAACACATTTGCAGAAGCCAGAGCTCCCCTTTTTGGTCTGATGCTTTGTTACAGATTAGGCTACTCCAAAGTAGCAGTGGAGAGTGAGAAAAAATCATTTTTGATAGCATCTGTGGAGGTGCAGTCCCTTGGACAGTCCCTTATATGATCAGATCTTTAAAAACTTTCTTACTTCCTTCCATGTCCATCTCTCATATCTACAGGGAAGGGAATCAAAGTGCAGACACTTTAGCTACCCATGGCCACTTCCATCAGGAACATTTTGAATTTCTTTCTTTTCTAATGGCTCTCTTCCTACTGCCTCTCTTGCCTAAAGAGGTCAGTCCACCGCGTGTCTGTCTTCCAGTTCCTTGACTCCCAAACCTTGGGTCATTGATTCTGCCCCCGCTTAGGTTAGCTGTGCTTCCTTAAATATCGGGTTGCCAAGGGTTGTTTCCGGAGGAAATGGGATTAGAACCCATGATTTAGCAGTTGGTTGAGCAGTCGTGGCGGACAAACACAAACAGCAAGCAAAGTCTTGGCTCGCTCTCATTGGGAGGCTGTTCAACCAGACTGACGAAGTTGAGTATTGACACAAACAATAAGAGGACGAGCTTCCCTTCTACTACCGAAAAGAGGAGTTTACCACCGCCTACATATTCCACTCACTCTATCCTCTTTGATCCTATTCCAAGGCGATGGATCCTATTTCACTATCCTTGTCTAGAAGGCGATTCGGTAGCACTGAATTACTATAATAAGGTAAAAGATCAAAGAAGTCTCTCCGATCGATCCCATTCCTAGTCTTCGTACTAAGCCCTGTTGCCTTACCCCTAATCAAGCTTGCTTTCAGCCGAGATCGCCCTTCAGTAGTTGCCCTCCTCGCCCCATTCAATAGAAAGTTGACTTACACGCCTTACTTGATAGGAGGCTTCAGGGAAAGAGATCCGAGAGTTTTGACAGTAGTGGGAAGAGTTTGAAGACTTTCCGCTCATCTCCCGCCTTCGACTTGAAAGCGAGAGGCTTTTCGCTCCTCTCCTGCTTGGAAGCTCTCTTTTAGTCGGAGAAGTGCTACCTGTCGACCGTTAGGGAGACTACCGTCGACCGACCTGAGGAGGGAGACTACCGCCCCTGAGGGGCTTGTTGCTAGAGGCATCCCCTCAAATGAGATTTCTAAACTCTACAACCGCTCCGGTTTGAGCAATAAGAGCCCGCCTTCCGGGTCCTATATTCTAGTTACTAGCTTCAAAGGAACTACTAAAAGAAGGAGTCAAAGCATCGGAGAGTGCTACCTACGAGTGAGTCACCCGCCTGGTTACCTGTCCTTATGAAGGAAGGTGCGCATGAAAGTCTTTACGGAAGACCATCAAATTACTGATTAGGAAGGTCTTTAAGGAATGAACTTCTATTACAGGGATTCTTTTATTAAGACCTTTCGGATAGATAGCCCTATTGAATGAAGGTTGAACACCAACCCGCCTGGAAAGCTAAGAGTCGGCAAAGACCTAGCTGTCGAGGAATGAAAGAAGTCGCTTTCTAGGAGAAGGAGTACGAGGAAGTCAAGTCACAGGCAAGCAACCAACAGGCTAAGAGCTATCTCCCAACCTCTCCCTTATTGACAAAATGAGAGGGATTTCAGGCAATTAGCATATAAGAATTCCTGCCCTAGAAGATCGCATTTCTGACTTGAGCACCGTCTTTAGGCATTTCAGTTCTCAGGATCTTACGAAGAAAGGCTAAAGATCGTACTGAACACAACCCTATGATATGAGTGAAGGCGAGCCAGGAAAGCACCCTGAACTCATAGGGTGAAGGCGAGGAAGCTTTCAAAATTTCAGGGGCTCCTCTAAACAAGAGTTTTGACTAGGTAGATTTGCCCTTCTACGCCGTTTTAGGTGAGTTCGGACTCAATCATTGACCGGAGATTGGGACAGAGCGGATGGCAACTAGCTGACTTCTTCCTGTCACTCGTACAGATCTGATTGAAGATATTGCATTAGAAAGGGATACAAAGTAACTTCCGAAGATTGAAAGAGAGGCAATCCCAGTTCGATACTGGTCTTGTTGCACTTCTTCGAGTTAATGACGGATAGCCCGCTAGGGACTGCTTGGCTTGTTAGCGAGAAAGCGCATAAAAGAATGCCATTTCTCGATCGAGAAAATAGGCTCAAGTACATTAGTCCGTCACTGCCATTTTGACTAGGTGGATTTTGCCTTCTAGTTGACTTCTTTCTGCGGGATACCCTAGTTAGAGCAGTGAAACCTTTAAGGCAAGAGATGCGGGCAAGTCAGTCGCTAGAACTCCCAGATGCTAATAACTCGCTAGAAGGGGTAGAAAGCCTGTTCTTTTGGTACAAATCCTCTTTCTTGAATGAAACTAGCTAGCTGTCTTTGAAGTCAAGTACTTAGCCGGAAAGGCAAGTCCATCGCGGGCACTACCCGACTTATTTCGGTATTGCATATAAGTACAAGTTTAGATGTGGCCATCTAGACAAGTGAAACGGTCCTTGCTGTCGAAGTTTACTACTGGATAGGAATTCCATCGGTATGGCATTAGAACTGCTCGGAGAAGTTCGATATTGAAGGTATACAGTTCGATAGATCGGTATTGAAGTGAGATATTCAATCCTCTTTCTATTGAATGGTATTTCACTGCCTTTCATGTACAAGTATTGCAACTGAGACTGAGAGACAAGGGAGATCCCATTGAACTTGCCTTGATTGAATGAAGGCTAGCTGACTTCGATACTGAATGAACTCGCATGCTGGAGAACCGATGAGAGACATAGTCGATGCCAATATAGCTGTAATTTCACACTGAAGCTTTTCCCTTCGAAGAGTTGATCTTTCATTTCAAAAGTGGTCTCTCCCCAATGGAGAAATGATGCTAGCCCTTTTTCCTTCGATGACAGAGATTGAAATGGATAAAGTGGATTCTCCCTAATGGTGAAATGAGACTGATTTCAGTGATTGAACTGATGGCAACTAGCGAGCAATCTTACTCAATAGGGGCTTTCCATCTTAAAAGCCTTCCTTCTTGCTTGCTTGCGAGAAGGCTTTCTTGCGTTCTTGCTTAGCTGGGGAGGCAGTGGACCAATAAGCTAGCTGTCCCAACCAAGACAGGAGCTAGCCTCTTATCTTAAAGGCTATCGATTTCCTCCTTGAGGAGCAAGGAAGATCAGAGGTCACACTGGAAAGCTATCAACTAACCTGTAAGAAGACTCTTTCTTTGGGCTTCTTCTTAGTCCGTTAGGTAGTTGCCTAGAGCTATTAATAGACTGAAAGGGGAAGAACGACCAGTCTTCCTAGCGATGTACAATTCTTTTGGTATATGAAATCTCGATGTCTAGGTCAATTCAATATCGAACAGAAAGGTAGCAATTCTTTTGGCACAGTCTTTTGGTATATGCAATTGAGAAGCCAAAGTCAGATAGAAGGGCTTGCCTTCCGCACTTTCGTATACCAAATACGAATTGAGAAGTGACTTTGTACAAAAGTACATTGTACCATCAGTCAATCAAATTTCTCCTATCCATTTTGAACTTGATTTTGTACCAACTAAACCTAAGCCAATAGAGCGTCTTGCCTTCGCAATATCGAAGGAGAAATGTTGTCAATGCTTTCATAGATGCCATACAACCATCCCTTCCCCTCCTAGTCCAAGAAGAGCTTCCCCTCCTTCCAGGCCCTAAAAACCTTGCTTCCTAAGCATACTGATAAAGAATTAGCAGAGTCGTCTCCCTCCTCCTAAAAGAGAGAAGCGGGCTAACCCAAGAGAGAGACCAGCCATAATTGCTCTTAAGGTTAGTTAATGGCTTTCAAGGGCTGAGGGACATTAGCCACTCTCCTGCTCGTACCTCGCTAACAACCGTCAACAACCAGTGTTGCAACAACTCCTAAATCAATAGGGCCATAAAGACTAGTCCTACTTGCCCTAGAGATTAGTTAATAGCTTCAAAGACCGGCAGGAAGTCATACAACCTAGCTCTCCTTACTTGATAGGGGGTCGGATAGAGGGTCTAGTAAACTAGCTGAGTCATTCGAGAGGCTTCAAACTTGGCTAAGCCTTCACATAAGCGGGACTGCTTGCATGTCCATCATTAGATTTGCGGGGTAGTGGAGGGAGTGCTTCCTCTCCTTAACAGTCGAGCTCTTTCTTTCCTCTCAAGGAGCATGAGCGGAACGGAACGGTATCAAGTCTATTAGTCGGAGAGGTCGTACCGTCGAGCGAGTTGGGGAGCTCGACTAAAGCCGACCTGAGGGAGGCCTACAACCGTCGGTCTAGAAAGCTAGTAACTCGGATCTAGGACTAGGAAGGGAAGGCAACTACCCGAGTTCAGGGTCTGTTGGTTTAGAAGTTCTATATTGAAGTTTCGTAGTGAGATATTTCAGTTAGGTAGTGCTCCTTCTCGAATACCAGACTGAGAGTGGGAGATTGACATCCTTTCAATCTTGGCTAAGAGGACTATTCAAATCCTGGTGAAGTAAAGGACTATGAGAATTCTCAAGTCGATGCGAATATAGGGCCATTTTGATGCGGGAATTGTGCAAAATGAGACTTTCAGGGAGATAAGGCAGGGAAGCCATTAATGGTATTTCATTCGAAGTGGTGTATTTCAAGTTGGAGAGTTAGGGAATTCAATCTTGGTATTGAAAGTGCGGAATCGTATTGCCGAAGTGGGCTATTTGGATAGGAATGAAATAGGTTTTAGAAGGTACAAGTATTGAAAGAAATCCTGTTTACAATGAGTTCTCAATCGCAAGGTCCTACCCGAGTTACAGAAAGTTGCTGTCGGCAAAGAAGTCTTACCAAGGATAGCCACGGCTTTCATTGAAAAAGGATAGGCCACTCGCTGAGCGCCCTAATCAATGAGGATAGGTTTCGATGTGGGGTATTTGCTATATGGTATGGTACAAAGTCAGTTTCTAATTATTCGTGTGGGGAATGAACGCAAACCGCTTCAAGGCAACGGGCTATCTCCCAACTTTCACTTTAGGAATGCCTTTAAGGCTAGCTCTCTCCTTTGGTACTCAATTGGGTATATTCCGTAGTGAGATAAGGAATTCAATCGTATATGGTATTGTACAAATACAGTATGGCAGGATTGACTAGCGGGATGGTTTCAAAAGAAGGATTTCTTGCGGTATCGGTACTCAATAGGGAACTTAAGGGATAGGAATGTACTTTGAGTTCTCAATTCTATTGCATTAGAAAGTGGGGAATTCAATCGGTATGGTCGAAGGCAATCAACTGCCTGACTTCTGTAGATTCGTAGTGAGATTGACTGAATTCAGTTTGACTGAGAGTGAGCAAAAGCATCTTGTCAATTGAAACTGCGATTAGTAAATTGATTTCCAGAATCTAGTTGGACTTAGAGTCCGATGCCTATCTTGTAAGTCTTTACAGAATGGACTTTGACTTTTGAAAGTGTGGAATTTGGCAGGATTGAAGGTATTAGGTAAAAATCCACTTTCTTGAATGAAGTGGACTGGGAAGGGAATGCGAATAGGATAGGTTTGCGAAAGACCGAGGTCTTGACTTCTGCCTGTGCCTCTCGCTTTCATTCACAGGTTAGCCGAAGTCCTTTGAAGGTCTGCTTGCACGGAGATAGTGATTCGATCTTCCCTGCCTTCCTTCGTAGTGCTTGCGAGATGGACTCTTTCATCGGAGGGTGCTATTTCACCCATTGGTCTTGAGAAATCCTACTTCACCTACCTTTGGAACTCAGATCTCAAGAGAAGTCTTGACCGGACTACCGGACTCCCGGTCAGTGCTGCTAGACCTCTAAGCAAGTGTTGCTAGACTTTCCTGGCTGTTGTTGCTGCTCTTACAACTGCTAGGCAAGTTACATGAGTGAGGACGAACGAATGGAACGAATACGGTGAGATACGATTTAGAATCTCTTGTAGTTAGGCAAGTGGAGGACAGTGATCTTCCAAATGATCACTGGCCGGAACGATCTATGATAGCTATTAACTAGTGCCATGGAGTCAGTCAGTCTAAACTCTATAGCTCAACAGTCTAGTGCAGCTAATGTACGAAGGAAGCAAGAAGTCAGCTAAAAAGTATGAGAATCTCCACTGTTCAATCAACAACAACAGGGAGGGATGCCCCCGAGGGCATCCCGATCGATTCAATCAACAAAGCAAGTGTTGTGAGCCCACCGGCGAGTGAGGGCTAAACGGTATTTATAGATTGAAACTAGAAAACCTTAATTCCTGAACTAGCCTCATGAACAAGCCAGTCTCAACTTTCCTGTTCAACTTTCTAGTGCGTCTATCTAAGGATAGATCTCGGTATCTGTGGAGAGGAAAAGAATGAATCCTACTAATGCGTCAAAATCTAAAAAACATTTATCTGTATTCCCCTTTCTTTATAGGTCTCGTGTTCCCCCTATTGAACGAAATGCAAAAACCACATACCCACAAACTTGTCAATAAACAATTCTATGTTCAATTTGACTACAAACAATTCTATGTTCCACTTGACTCCTACCCATACCGTGTTCAATTGTACAACTACCAATTCAATCTTGAGATTTAGTAAGAATAGCAGACGGTATACTAGTCAGGACTCTTCTTTTCTACGAACAAGTCAGTACTCGCACTATTGGGAGAACATGCGTCAAAGAAGGTCGTTTTCTTTTCCGTCCTCGCACTATTGTACGAATTTATCCCTGTACCTAAAAAAGTCTTTATTTCACGCTGGAGCATTTGTAAGCGACGGGATCTTAGCAGCTTCTTCCCGAGTTGCATTAGCTAAAGTGGATCTACGATCACGGGAACTAATCAATCGGTCTGTTCTGCCCCATAAGCATCTGGATGGTCTACGATCAGTGCTATTCGTACACCCTATGCCTGATTTCGCAACTTCAACCCTTTCCCGCTGTAACTGCGCCTTATTGGCTTCTTTTCAGGCTTGAACAAGCAAGTACGCAAACAGCCTTCGGTTCCTAACAAGCTAAGCACCTACCCCGCTGGCCTGGGGAACTACGAACTACTAGTTTAGCCTATCTGGCCTAACTAGCTTGTTAAAACAACCTGATCGGGACCTCTACCACTCTTGTAGATCACTGAACTATGCGCCTATCTTCGCTTTTCGATCAGCCGTTGCTCCCCGTTCACTTAGCCTACGAACTCCGGCTCACTTCCAGCTTGGATCACTTCTGGCTCGCTTAGCCCTAGCTCGAAACAGCCAACTCACTTCGCCTACGCAACGAAGAGAAGTAGTTTACTTGCTTAGCTCGAACATGCCAACAGCATTCCGTTCACTTACGCAAGATTCACTCGTTTACTTGTTAGCTAGCGCTATTCCACATCTTAGCTTTCAGGGAAGCCCACGGAGCGGTTCTGAAAGAACGTAGTGGTGAACGAAGTTGACTTTGACTTATAGCATTTCTCCTT
>NC_042406.1:27500-67500 GCF_052625555.1 Lactuca saligna
TCCTTCAACGACTCTAAGAAATAATGGTCTCGAACATAGGGGAATTCAGATGAAAGCTCCGGTCCTTGAATGAACGACTTAGCCCCTTGCACACTAAGGTGCCTTAGCCTATCCATACACAGCCACACCCAAAGGGGAGCGCCTGCCCAACTATCCGATCTTGTTTTCCCTTTCCGGGTAGATCTTCTCATTGACAACAATAGGTATCGGCCATAACCAAAGAAATTCTTTTTCAAAGGAGGTAATTCGTTCGCTCCAAACACGACTTGCTTGTAATTTATCCTTCAATCCCAAAAAAGCAAGAATGAATGACCAAACCCGACCCAATTTCCTTATTTTCTTATTCCCGCCAGGCGCTGTTAAGCCCTTCACCTCCTTCTGATGATCATTCCACTTCTTCGCCGCGGGAACATCTCTCTACTTAAAAGAGGGAACGAAGGCCCCGACCAATCATCGTGAAGAGAACCAATAAGAGCCAAAGGAGGTGATGAAAAGACCTTCTCTCTGGCCCCCTTTTCTTGCAGCTTTCGGACTTGGCCGATCATGAAGAAGATCATCCTCGCTCGGTCACGGGTAGATAAATAAAGGAAAAAGCCTTCTCTGGAGCATGCTCATGACAAGATCCCGAACTCCTACTTTGAAGGTTGGCAGCTGCAAGACCCAAGTCAATGTCTTAAGCCGGGCCTTCGACGGCGGCATGGAAGAAAGAAAGTAGTTTTGTTCTAAAGTCGAGATTTTGAAACTATAGAAGACCATCTTCGCGAGAAAGGTCTCGATCCCTTCCCACCTTAGATCGAGCTGGCATGGCAGCCGGGGCTTCTTCCCCGGAAATCATTCCCATCCAGCCGGACTTTGAAAGTCGATCTAGCGGTGCCTTTCCCTATCGCCTTCTTTTTGATAGTCGTAAGCTAGAGCCCCTATGGTATGGTGGCATCAAAAGCTAACCATTAGGTTCGTATTGCCAATTTGAGTACTTTTTCCACTAAGCGAGAAGGGCCCTCAATCGGACGAGCGCAAATCACTCCTTTTCTCAAGTGGGAAAGACGCTTTGATATGGCTGGATCTACTACGCAAGTAGCATACTCGGATCAAGCAGCATCTCTTTTGGTTCAAAGCGAGTCCAGGAATATCTGACAGGTTGGGCGGACGGTCTCTCAAGCGATTCTTCCAATCTTTTGCATCTTGTGGTGAAGGGAAGCCCAGTTATTAGTAGCAAAAAGAGAAAGATGAAGGGCTTCGCTCCCAGGTTGATGGATCAAGAAATGAATGAAAGGTTGGAAGATCCTGCCCAGGGGGAGAAGTCTCAATGGGATGCATTTGCAGAGAGAAAGAGAGATGCCGCTGCTACCAAAGGTGCACCCCGACAAAGCTACACTGCCTGAGGAATCATCCCATTTTCTCATATGAAGTCTATCAGCGGTGCTATTTACTATTCTTTCTAGTTCTGACTTGGGAAGCTGATCTCGATCTCAAGAGAAGCGTGACGATCATTCAAAAGGAGAAGGATCGGACAAAAGAAGGTGGTGACGACGGCCCGGGTGGATAGGATGGGATTCTGACCTCCACACCTGGACGGAGTGGTGACTTTGAGAGGTAGAGAGATTTTAAGCCTAAGCAGAGATCTTTCTTCAAATTCTTGGTCTTGCAGGTTGGTGACCGATCAATCAGTCTCTACGACCGGATCCAGTCTGAGAGATGAGCTAGCTTTCTTTCGGGTGTGAGTGGAGCAGAATGAGTGTGAATTAAGGGTGTGATTGCTTTGATGGAAAGAGTAGCACTCCCGATAAATCGATATCCGGGGGAAAGAAATCCATATCCCTCTAATAGTAGCAGACTGCGAAGTTGAAAATCGAAGGGGAACCAGAAATCTTGATCCATGGTCCCCCGGCTTGAAGTTGAAGCAGACGTCCAGAGGTGCCTTTCTTGATGGAATGAAAGAAATGCCGACCTATAATTCCTGGTCATGAAGTGGAAAAGAAAGAAGTAGCATGGAAAGGAGGTGCGCTGGAAGTGGAAAGATTTTTTATTTCAAAATTTCGTATTAAGATGGATTTGATTTCAAGCCTTCTCTTTTCTTTGCTTTACAGAATTTATCTTTCTATCTATCAGTGAAGACTGAATTTAGGATTTGGCAATTATTGATGGAATTCCTTCCTTCTTTCTTGAAGTGACAGAATTCTTTATTTATTTCAGATATGACGGAATTGATATCGCCGTGAAATCTTTCTTTTTTTATTGCTTTCTTCTGACTCCTTACGTATACTTCACTCGTTGGGTTCGGCTGTCAGTTTCAAATCTTGAACCAGAATTGATCGATAGAAGTGCTTAAGCTGGAGGTGGAAGCATGAGTTCAGAGTTAGCATCGAAGGATGAAAAAAGACCCCCGGTTGAAGTGCCATCAAATCCAAAGGGCACATGTAGCCATGCCATGAAATACAAAGGGCTAGCCAACAAATGATAAGAAGGGCACGCACGTGAAGCAAGGGGATGGAGGGCAGCCGTCCGGCGATTGAGGACCGCACATATCAAAGATAAAGAATATGAAAACCGAGACTATTTAAGTAGAACTCGGATATACTGACCGGGAGGCCGAGTTGAAAGTAAGGCTTTAAGCGAATTAAGATAGACAATACAATAGATGCTATCTAACTAAGATTTTCAGTCTTAAGCTAATCAGTATTGGTAAGACGGGTACGTAGACGCACAAGAGAGGTTTTCTAGTCTTTTAATTGAATATAGGGGGCAGGGGAATCTAGTAAGAAAGAAAGAGAAAAAGGATAGAAGTCTTACAGGAATTCGATCCAGCCCCGGTTTGAGCATCTCCCTAGCCTACCTACTTTCGAAGCTATCCTTTTGTCTCTCTATCCTTGCTAACGAGAACCTGTGAGACGGCTAGTATACAAGAGTATTCACCACTAATATCTCAGGCACGGTTGTGCGAGATGCGTGAATCGCAATGCTAGTCGTAAGAGATCATTTCTAGTTTAGCAAGGAGAAGGAAGCAACCGGAGAGATCTTCTTTTAAGGACAGGAACGAGCGTAGACAGAGGAGAGAGTTAGAGTGACTCGTTAAAGACAAGAGAAGAAGCAGTCAACGGTTACCAGTTCCGTTAGCCGATTAGCAAGCGGTACCCGAGGAACAGGCTTAGTCAGAGATTCAAAGAGTTGGGTTAGCGATCCTCCTTAACAGAGTCGGGAAAGGGATAGATAAACAGAGTCGGGGTCATAGTACTGAGCCGGTTTAGTTAGACCTTACCTTTAATTTACTCTTTGTCTTTTAGCTAATGGTAATAGTTTCAAAGATAGACGTGTCACATAATCACAGAAATAAGGAAATAAAGTGAGTGAAGGAGTGACTCTCGGGGATAGGCACGACTGAACAGACTCAAATGCATAAGTATACTTTAGGAGTTCCTATGGAAAGACAATAAGGCGTCAACAGTGCCGTCTAGCGCCTTTTAGGCTTAGTCACGTCTCCCCAGATAAGGAAGCAAAGCCATAGCACGAGAGAGAAGGCGTTCCTTCGCCGTTTTATTTCGAGGAAGCGCTCAAGTCGAGACTATTATATGTCAATAGAGAAAGCGGATTCAGAAAGAAAGCGAGTCCTTTTAGTCTGTAATCTTGTAAAAGAGGGTTTCAACTAGACTACGGGTTGTTATTCTAGTAGACATAACCCGAAAGCCGCGCAAACCAGATCACTCTAGACTTTTTACACTTGCTCAATCTCTAAAGCTAATTCGGAAACTTTGGAATGGGAGTAAAGCCCGGCGAACCAATCTCGATAGTAAGCATTGGGCGGGCGATAGGGAGGACGGTCTCTGGATTTCTTTCTGCTGGCAAGGCATAAGAGCCGTTACCTATGGCCTGTGTGGTCTTGGAATTACCCAATGAATGTCTCCTAACGCCGCGACGGGGACCGGTAGAAGCAGACACAAATTGACTCACTACATGAACTGCATAAGCGGACGAATAGCAGTAATATATACCAGACCCTTATTACCTCCGTAGAAGTCACATTCTGGGGAGGCTCGGCTTCTACCCAGGGCAGAAGGTGGAGAAGGCTGGGCCGTAGCTACTATACTAGGATAAAAGTATGACCTCTTTAAGATCTGGGATAGATCTTTCCGATGATATCCATGGCCCACCCTCGAAATGGCCAAGGCTTTATAATCGGGTATAACTCGGAAGCCGGCTTTTGCTGGATTCCTGCATACCTCTGGCAGGCATCGCAGCTCTTAGCATGTGCTATGTAATCTGCAAGGACCGTAGGCCAGTAGTGGCCATGTCTCCGGATCTCTCGAATTTCCCTCAGCGCGCTCGATCTACCTATCTTTCTGAGTTTGATTGGTTTTCGCTCCAGCTGACCTTTCCATTTAATCACTGACAAAACCTACCTTTCCATTTTTCTTACCCTATGAGCTTTCAGCAAAGGACAGATTTCTTGGTCCATTGACATCGATCAACGAAATAGACCTCCTTCTTTCACTTTTGTCGTTGTCTTCCAATTCAAATAGCCCCATTAAGTGAGTGTTCCGCGAGAAAAGAGAGGCTGACATCTTTTCTTATCTATCTATTTTCGTAAATGAAGAAGATAAGTGAGAGCTTACTGACTGCATCTTCTAAGAAGGGCTTGGAAGAAGAAATAGAATCTCCTTTCTTTTTCGAGAAAAGGTCCCATCCTTCAATATCATGATTGGGTCGACCAGGCCAGATCATGAGTGAAATATCATGATCGGGTCGACTAGGCCAGATCATGAGTGAATAGAAAATAGAAAATGTACATAGCAGTTCCAGCTGAAATACTTGGAATAATTCTACCACTTCTACTAGGAGTAGCCTTTTTAGTGCTAGCTGAACGTAAAGTAATGGCTTTTGTGCAACGTCGAAAGGGTCCTGATGTAGTGGGATCATTTGGATTGTTACAACCTCTAGCAGATGGTTTTAAATTGATTATAAAAGAACCTATTTCACCAAGTAGTGCAAATTTCTCCCTTTTTAGAATGGCTCCAGTGGCTACATTTATGTTAAGTCTGGTCGCTCGGGCCGTTGTACCTTTTGATTATGGTATGGTATTGTCAGATCCGAACATAGGGCTACTTTATTTGTTTGCCATATCTTCGCTAGGTGTTTATGGAATTATTATAGCAGGTCGGTCTAGTAATTAGGGGGCGGCCGTTCGGTCGCCTATGATACTAGGACCAATAGGTCAAAAATGGGTTTGTGCCGCAGGTGTTGAACGATCCACTCTACACAGGTGTGGGCTTACAGGGCTCATAAAGCCTTTCATTCATCAATAGGGCCCTGGTCGGTCACTTTTATGGGCCGGGATCGATAAGTGGAATGGAAGTCATAAAAAAAATATCTTGATCTTCGCACCTCAGATCAAGAGGAAGGGTAGCTTGTCAAGCTGGCCTAAAATTTGAATTATTATTAATTATTATATATATAAATATATATAATTAATATATAAATAAAAACGTTGTCTTTTAACCGGCTGTTCTTCTTTGTCAACGCTACTAAGGACCTATAGGTTCGCAATAATTCAAATTGGTTATTTTAAAAAGAAAAGGCGCTATTTAGCCCTACATTAGTAGAAGTAAGCGGCTGAGTTAGCCTAGCCTACCCTAAAAGTGGTATAGTAGGGTATAGTAGGCGAGCGAGTTAGCGAAGACGCTTAGGCTAATAGAAAAGAGAGCGTCGGTGCGTAGCCTTCATTCTACTACGCTACGAAAAGGTTACGAAATCACTTAGCTCGACGTTAGGAGAGTCAAGGGGGAACGCCATACCTACATAGAAGAACCGCTGTTCGCTGACTTTCTAAGGTATAACCTTTCGCCCCCTACTGAAAAGGGGCAATTAGCTTTGCACCACTGATAGACTACTTAAGATTCAATTCAAAAGGCCCTACTTAGTTTCGCAAGCCTTTGTCATTGTCAGTCTACTAAGTAGGGCCTGAGGCCCCCTGTGAATCCGTAAATCTGAGGAGCATGCCGCAACAAAAGGATGGTCCCCTATGCATTTCATTCTTTCCGGAAGGGAAAAAAAGAAGTACCCCCCATCATAGTGAACCCCTCCTTGTGATCGGGATGAGGTAGATGCCTCCCAGCCGGGGGGCGGATCGAATCGGAGTTTCCTTAGGTAGCCACCGACCTACAGTTATCCTTAAACTTCCGTGCTTGGTGGAGAAGAAGCGAACAAAGGTACGCTCGCTTGCTGTCTTGTTCTCTGTCGCGAACTGGGATCGCTCGCCAGCTAGGTCAGATTGGAGCAACATTGTATGAGAACATATTACCCATATTCGGGGACAAGGGGCGAAACGACCTCTCGATCTACTTACTGCAGCCCAGGAAGAAAAACGTCGTCTAGGCGTTACCTGTTGCTCCGATCTCCCCTACGCCTAGGACGTTGTCTGGGCCCACCAAGAGCCATAGTTAGTTGCTGTTTCCATTTGGTAGTTTTTTTATCGTTGTTGATACCGGCAAGACCCAGCCAGATGATGTCTGCTGGTTGGTAGTGAGAGGACTCTTAGTACCTGCATACCCAAAAGGGGGCGCTGGTTCAAAAACAAGAATTTTTATCTTTCTTGCTCTCCCTTAGCAGTGGGAAAGGAGTCTATCTATCTGCCTAGCTTTGGTAGATTTCCCCCAACGCAATCCACAGAAATTCCACGAATCCCTTGGTGGATAAGTCCGACGACTCAGCAGCAGTGCGGAATTTTCTTTCTCGTCTGCTGGATCTGATCTATAGTTAGGGGGCAATACATACCAAAAGGTTCGAAGAAGGATAATGAGTGAAGATCTGCCCCAGCCAAGTCGTCGACCGCTGCGGTACCTGAACTGAATGCTCTGAGGTTGAAAGGCAAGTAGATAAGCAGATTCCTACCTGTATTTTTCTTGTCTCGATTCGTCCACTGCTGCTACTGATAATGGAAAAGGTTATTAAGTTTACTTCTTTGCCTTCTTGAAGGTGGTTGGGCATTAACCAACACAACAGTGAAACCCGGTCCAGCTTTCGCTCCCTCCGCTTCCTCAGGGCCCTCACTTCCTCACTCAACTCACTCAGACGCTCGCCTCACGTCACTTCGCTCGCCTTGGGAGGAAGGCTACTGACGGTAGCGAATCTCAGAATACGAAGAAGATCAGAAAGGCCATCATAAGAGCAAACAAGGCAATGGCTTCCGTGAGAGCAAAGCCTAAAATGGCATAACCAAACAATTTAGTATCCAATTCCGGACTCCGTGCTACTGAATGGATCAACGAACTGAATATCTTTCCAATTCCGACTGCTGCTCCAGCTAAAGCAATTGTAGCAGTTCCAGCACCGATTTGAAACCCTCCATAACATCTTTCAAAGTTTTCATTTCAGTCTATTAATTGGAAGCAGTATTTTTCTTCTTGAAAGCGAGTTAAGTGGCTCTGAGGGGCACGAACGGTATAACAATAAGTACTGATTCGACTAGCTCGAACGTGGGGAACGAATGCTTGAATGTGAACAAATAGCTGACTCTTGCAAGTTTGTGGCCAGCGATCACCCTCTAAGCTGCTTGATAACGAACTAAAGGGCTCGAAGCTATAGAAGCTCTACAAATAGCAGTTCTTATGAATTTATGGCACAGTTCTTTAAGCTGGGTAAAGGTAAAGTAAACAGTAAACAGCAAAGACTCCCTATATCGAACCCCATTTTTTGATATGCCTTAGTCTAAAGAGCTGGCTTAGTACATATCCATAAATATGTATTTTTGACTGCGGCATAGCTATCCCGTAGTTTTCCTTTTCATAAGATAAAGGATAGCCGTATAGGTATAGTATACGTAAGTTTACCTATATCTATGTATTTACCTTATATGCCTAAAATTGACAGATGAGTCGGGATCCTAATCTTACTATTACAATTAGAGGATCAGCTCTTATTTGCAATCTTCCTTAAAGAAAGTCTAAGGTAGTTGCAGGTCCATTTTACTTTTTTTATAATGTGCGGGATTCCTACTCTGAGTAGGCTTCTTCGTGCGTGCCATTCTAGGAGTCTTCATTTACTCCGGTATAAAAAGGGTTATATCAAGGTCAATAATTTCTTTCTGGTCCACCAATAATTTTTTTTTCAACTAAGGTTTATTTAAGTCCGCCACAGCATGCCTTTTCCGTCTATAGCGGATAGGTAATTTAGCTACCTCCGCAGCAACAATTGCTTCAGCGGGAGCTGTCGTCGTGGGATCCGTAATAGTGAGCATTGTAACTGATACCGGGAGTTTCATATCTAGTTTTTTCTGCTTACGAAATGCTTACGCTTACCAAAAGGACTAGGGCATCTTGTCAAAAGCAAAAGCGAGCGGTGACTCTATCGGAATCTATAAAACTCGACTGGAAGCGGGTGGAACCCACAATTGAATCTGTCCTGTCTAGAGGTCTACGCCCTTAACCACTGCGTGTTTACTGACACACTATCCCACCTTAGGGCAGCCCCCTTATTTCAAATAGAATACCTATCCTATTAGCTCTGAATAGCTCTGAAGCAGGAAAGATTCTTTGCTTTTCTACACTACATTCTGGACGGAAAGGAGATGGTTGTTGAACATCTTCCTAGGCCCCTTCCATTGTACTCTTCCCTTCTTCTTCCCCTCCGACCTGTGCTATCCATTCTGCATGCAGTATTATAATATTAGTAGGTCTTGGGTCTAGGAAATGCCAACAGAGAAGCAAGCCGAACCACCATAAGCGGATCCTGAGCATGAGTCAGTACGTCAACAATCATAAAAAAAAACCTCCATATAGCACATTTCCCGATATAAGGATTCTTTGTCAGGTCTTTCCAATGCCGGGGACAGCAGCAAACCACCTTTTTTATTCACAAATGATTGTGATTGTGGAGTTGAGGCAGGGAACGGTGCTAGACGACTCGGCGATTCTACCCTACCTTTTTCCCAGGATTTGATTGCTGCTTGACGAGAAAAAACCGCATGTTTGGCTCTATATTCAGCTTTTTGGCTTAGTAAGCTCTTCTTTCTCTTTCAGGCACTCTACCTCAGCAAAGGACGCGATGAAGGAGTCACCATCTGTCACATGGGTGATCAGGGCGGACATTGTTCTTTCGTCAGTGCAGTCAGATTGGATCTGAGGCAGAATGGATAGATAGAGTCTGGTTTCGCCAGGCGCTCCTGTCCCTTTCCCGAGAGGATGGCTCCCCCCTTGGGCTAACTCAATGACCCCACCCACTTATCGTTCCTACCCGACCTTACTTCTGAAGGCGAATAACTCATTATCGATAAGAGAAATTCGTGATCCGAGCATTAAGATAGAGTAAAGCACACAAGCAACTAAGACAGAAGGAACTGGAACAAGGTTTACTCAACTCATCTCGACACGCATCTTGACTCAACTAGACTCGTGACAACCTATATAAAAAATTTTTAGGTTATTTAATGAAAAGAAATTATCTGATTCATTGAACGCTATCTCTTCGCCTGCGGTGCCACTTGTCGTTCAGGAAGTCAATTTCCTTTTCGGGGGAAGATAGTTTGAGCTTCCTTTCCCTTTTGCCTCGAATGACTGCTTTAAAGTCAATTGTGATAGAGCTCTTTGAAAGGAGGTTAAGGCATCTGGATTAGGTGTAGGACTAAGGGACTGAATTGGCACCATCTTTTCAGCTATGTCAAAGAGTCATTTCCACGCCACGGATGCTGGAGTTGTCTAAGCCTGGGCTGTCTACTATGGAATGAAGCTAGCATTGGAAGCTTTCTTTTACCGAATAGATGTGGAGACAGGCAGTGCAATGTGGGAGCCGTGCTCCAACAAGACCCGAGCCTAGCATTGGACACATTGTGGATGATATTCAAGCTAGAATTTATTCTTTTTAAGTTTCTAATTGAATGCGGATACTCATAAGAATGGTAAGAGGGTGGCACATCAATTAGCTAAACTATCCATTTAATCATCAGGGATGGGGAAAATATGGTTATAGGAGATTCCGGAATCTAATAAGCAGTCCTTCTGTGTAAAGTTAGCTAGTGTGGATTCGCGGAAACTCTTAATATTATCGGGCACAACAAACAACCAGAAGCCATATCTTTCGTCGCTTGCTGCCAAACAACCTATTGCTATTGACAAGAGTCGGTCAATGCCATTCAATGTCCAGCCAATAACCAATTGAGGAAGCAAGCCGAATCCTTATATACGAGAGAATAAAGGGATCATAGCGGTGAAGGAGGACGACCGGAGAGAGGAGCTTACGAAAATAAGCTACTAAAAGCGACGAGGGCAGCATGTCTTTACTGGGGAAAGCTGCCAAATCATTCATATTATCGGAAGCTCTTGTCAAAGGATTTTACCTCTGTTGGACCTAAAGCTTTCAAATCGGAACCTGAAAGGTAAGGCGCGTTGGTTAAGTATCTCATTCCACAAAAGTTGCACAAATCTCTTAAGACATGAGAATAGGAAGGCGTATACCTTACGTACTTTTTATTAGCCGGTGTGTTGATGATCCTCGTGTTATAATTTCTATCTATTAGTTGATGATCGAGCTCTTTATGATTGAATGAAGTGAAAGATCAAACTCAAAGGGCTCTCCCTTTATCGTCATCGTCGCTATCATAGTTGCTATCATCGTCGCTAAAGCTCCTCCACTTTCCTCCTTCCTTTGCTAACGCTCCTCCCTTTGACCAAAAACACAAAAGACGGTGCATGAGGGAGAGAAAGATGTTGCTCTCATACCAGATGCTTTGAGCAAACTAGCCTATCTCTCGGCAGGATGGTGTGCCCAAACTGTCATTTCATTCGAGGCGGGATCGGAGTAAGGGGCGAAGTCTCGAGCATCGGTACTCGCAGCCTTTAGGTTTAGGTAATCGTCAGATTTCCAAAGCCGACAGGCCTTCACGCCCCGACCCTCAGATGCGGGGTTCACTGAGCAAAGGAGTCGGCAGATGTTACATTTTTTTAGACTCCACCTTCGCGAAACTACTAAAGAGAAGGCTAACAGTCTTTAGCGCAGCTTATTAGGGATTTCCCAACGGAAAGGCTTTGTCGAACCCTCTTACGTTAACCTACCTTCTTGCCAGCGAAATAAAATTTGAGGTCGCGCATTCAATGACTGCTCTAGAGCCGACTTATTCGGGCATTTCCAACGCTGTGAATAGAAAGAGATTTTTACCCTTCTCTCTCCCCATATCTGTCTGTTTCGACCAAGCGAATAAAGCCGGTGGCTGCTGCTCTACTATATAAGTACCGTGCGTGAGGAAAGGATCTCGCGTGGTAAAGCATCTCGACGCTCAATAGCCGTAGTTGACTATAGACCTTCACGAGTTACTTGTCATCACCCGGAAATCACAAATCTTTACCAAGTGCCAGAGATTGGTTTGGAACTTTCTTGAAGCATCAAGCCTGGCATCCCAAAGCCAGCGTAGTCCAGGCGAACTCAATAATCCGATTTTCAAAACTGTGCCCAGCCAGCCTATCCCAGATCGGGCACTTATCAACGATCGACGTGACATGAGTCAAAAGACAAGGCTTCTAGTTCCAAGCGCTTGCCCTCATGCCTGGTAAGGTCCTCCAAGGAAGAGGCACGAGCTAATCTTTTACTGGATGAAGGCCGGGGCGGTATAAAGGATAGGCTAGTCCAGCTAGATTCTCTCAAGCTAAAAGGGTAGTTTACCCGCATTGGCATTTGTAACAAAAAGAAAGACTTTGAAACCAGTTAAGACTTCAATGATTTATTTCTATATACAAAAAAGTAGGTGATAAATAAAAAGAAAGACTTACAGTATGAACTGTAAGAAAGGTTTAAACTATTGATTTATCCCGCCTAAAGAAAGAAATTATAACACGAGGAAGAAAGCCTACGGACAGCCTAATCTTCATCTCTAGAGGTTTGGAAGGAGATGTCTATGCAGTGACTGGAGTTCAAGAAGGAAGGACATTCTATTAAAGTAAAAGGAAGGGAAGCAAGATCATAAAGGCCAATGTCAGGTCTTTCTCGCCAACTCGGATTCGGATAGTTGATTCCCGATTGGTTAAGCTGTTGACATCCAAAGGAAGATGTGACATTAGAATCTTCCGTGGCAGAAGCCTATGGATAGAGATCACCTTCTCCGCTCTACGCTGACTTGGTCAAGGTACTAAAATAAAGTAAAGAAGATCATTGAAATCAGTGCCGTCTTCTCGGGTCAGAATTAAGGGAAGATAATTACTGAAGCTGGCTGGCTTGAAATTGAAAGAAAGGTCGCTTCAAGAAGCTATGCCGGATCCTTTCGTTGTTCTCTCGCTCCTCTCTCGGGACTGTAAATGGATTAGAAACCTTTGGCATTACATTCAAACTTGAAACAAGGCATGTGTAACCGAGTCAGGGTCGTAGCGATAGGACTAGTAAAGTCAAGCCTTACCTTACTCTTGCAAGTCTTTTCGTGTGCTTTGTTGTTCTCAGATGCTACATAACGGCTCCTATAGCAGAATAACCGCTATTAGTACGAATCCCCTGCTAGTATGCCTTCCTTTCGTACCGATCGTCACTGTCTTTCCTTGATGACTCAAATCAATAAGACAAAGAGTTACTAATAGCTGTAGTTAGGGCCTTTGCCAAAGAAGAAAGACTAACTTCTCCGATTTCTGTTCTAGAGCCGAGAGAAGAATGCACACTGCCTATCCTGCTTGAAGATTGCGAGATTTGCATTTGCAATAGCAAGACTCTTATATTAAAGTAAAGATATTGGTTGTGTTTGTTTTGTTTGATAAGTCTCTCCTTACTAGACTCGTGACCCAGGAACTCCCCCTTAAGGTGCATTCATGGTGAGTAAGCCGAGTCCCTTTTTTTGGATAATCCTTCAGTGCACTATCAAGTAGTCGATCAAACAATCCCTTTATGACTCCGCTTTCTGAGTCGTCCACTAATTCAACTAGATCAAGGCGTCTGAGTATAAGTTAACAATCCTAAGAACGTTCTAAATTCTTGATTTAGAAATTCCGTCAATCAATGGCTAGTCAAACTAAGAAAGAAAGCCAGAACCTCCATGACTAGGACAAAAAAAGACGAATGGAATCCTTGCCTTTTGCCTCTATGGCCATCCAACCCTCTCAAGAAGACCATTAGTTAGAGTACTTTCTTTCTTTGTAGTTATCAGGCATGTGAAGATACAATCAACTTAGAAGGAAAGTTGCTGTTGCTCAACTTTAGAGCACCATCTCACCATGTCATAAGCTTTCCAGATGTCAGTCCAGTGCCAATTCAAAAGAAACGCTCTTGGCCGATTAGTTGGCTTAAAACGGCCGATATGAGCTGAGATATCGGTCCTATGAATCTGTTCCCGAGGGTCGAGCTGCGTTAAGCTCTTATTCTCCGATTCTGTTAACGCCGTCAACGCGAACTGCCGATGCGGCTTCTGACTATGCTTTCTGCGGTCTTCGTTTCGACTCTTCCGCTGTGAAAAGAATAGGTTGTTCTCAGGTGTAAAGGAAGAGCTGCTAGTAACAAGTGAGGGAAGGAACCCCAAGGAAAGAAGAAATCAAAGCTCTCTAGCCGGGATATCAAGATTCACGTGCGAAGGGACAAGCGAAAGGCTTCCTGGTATAAGAAAGAAAGTAGAGCTAGGCAAGGTCTTCTGTGAGTGAACGAGATGAGGATCGAGGCAGTTAAGTTCCACCAGGGTAGGTGCTTTCTTCGCGAGTATGTCTGTTGATGGCGCAGTGTCCTATCTGCTCAAGGAAAGCTGCCCAACTCAATGTGTTACGCATTAGCGGCATTTGCTACATAATCCGCATCTGTTGTCAGATATTTTACTATAAGGTAAGTGAGGACTTCTTCCAAGAACGGATTCTTCTTAATCTTAATTAAGTTGATTTGTTGCTGCTGATTTCAATAGCCAAGTCAAGCTTTCCAGCAGGCGAGACAGATGCCGATTCTACCTCTGTCAACTACCTCTTTATTTTATATTTTGATCACTCTTTTTTCCATCAACGATTGCCACGTGAAAGCTCTAAGTCAAGAAGTCAAGCCAGCAAGAAAGTCCGAAAGTGAGAAGGTACGGTTTCATCATCCTAAGCTACCTCACCTCACTAAGTCCAGTCTATGCGCCCTTAGCCCAAGGATAGAGACAGGGCTAATGCTTTGGTCATACTAGATGACGAGGCTTACCGAACTACCTTTGCCGTAACTCAGAGAGAGAAGGCCGCTCAAGCAGAATCCGAATACGACTCTCGCTAAACAAGAGCTCTTTACTGCTAAGCTGATCACAACTTCATATTCAACAACAGCAAGAAGACGACTCTAGCCCGCTGAAAGCTTTGAACATTCGCTTTTCTCGGGTTCCTAGCCCAAAGGTTCTAGGGTTCGAGAGAGAAATTCCTACTATAAGGAAGGGAAGAAGGTAATCCAATTAGTAGAATGCTGCTTTCTATCGGTTGTTCACATTCAAGCATGAGTTAGTTCAGAGTCGGCAAGGGGAATCAGAGAAAGGGCAGTTTAGTCAACAATCATGACCATGGGAACATTTGTTCGCTTTATAGGTACCCCCGAATCTACTAGTCATCGCCTTTGAGCTGGGAAAAGCATTTACCTGGAGTCGGCTATTCCTGATTCAGCAAAGGAAAGAAGCCTTGATCCCAAGACTAGCTGCGTCTTTTTCGACTAGTGAGTTGTTGCCTAGCCTTGGTCACTGAACTCGGTCACTGAAAGACCTTTCGAGTCGAACTATAGTGGATAAAATAGCTGCTTATTCTTCTTAAACGGATCCATCTTCTTTCGCTCCTAAATCAAGAAAAAAGCTTTTGTCGGCTCTGAGGCTGAGGAAAGCCGCTGACCAAAACCTAGCGTTCGCACCCCTTTCGAAGCGGAATAAAGGGAAAAGTGAGTTGCAAGTCGAGAAAGAGAGAGAGAACTGCCTAAAAGGAGAAGTAAAAAAAGGAGTCCTCGTAAAGCCTAAGGTAAGGAAGGCTGTTCACCAGGTAAGGCCTCCCATCCGGTCGAGAAGAAAGGGATTCCTTTGAAAGAAAGGGGAGTATACGAAGCGAAAAGGGAAGGTGGGAGGGGGTAAGGTAAAGTTGAGATAGGATCGTAAACCGCCACCCTTCCGCATCCGGTTGAGCCGATTGATCGAATGGCCTCATCAACAATAAGGTGGACTTCAATTGACGCGATAAGGTGTTAGAAGCACCCTGACGGGCCAGGGTATGCCGATGGTTGGAGGGCTACTTAACATCATTCTCTAATAAATCAGCCCCATGAGATCATCCCGTTGCACCCCTCACGCAACGTTAGAGGGCTGGGTCCCCTCCCAAGTCAAGTTATAAGGTAAGCGCTGTGCTAAGTTTAGAAGTCCGTCTATGTCGATTCAGTTGCAGTTATTCGCCTTTCTTGCGAGCCAGAAGTTTGAGTTGTTTTCCTTTCATTCACCCTCTCCCGCTATCCTAAGCCTTTCTTTCGTCCTGCCATTCTTTCTGCTAGCTATCTAGTGGGAGAAAAAAGAGAAGCCCCTCCTGTTGGCGTGCTATAAAATTGAATTTGAGTGATAGGCCAATGCTAAGTGTTCCATGTCGTTGGATAGTCGGTTCGAGGGCAAGGAAGGAAGTTCTCATTTTTAAGCCTGCGAGCTAGTAATTCCTCTCCTCGATAAAATGGGCATACCTTTAGATTTCCTTCGCTTCGTAAAGTAAACGACAATGGAAAGAGTGAAAAAAAGAGTGGAAGTTGCCCCTCCTAGGGTTCCAATTTTAGTTTTAGGTTACATTGGAGTCTCTTACTAGTCCATTTCTAATCCCTTTTAGCCAGTTTCCTTCTATCCCATTGAAGCAGTTGTACCAATTGCAACAGTCTTAAGGCCATTAGTTGGAGTGCTAAGTGCTGCTTTGGCAGTCGAGTTTTTTCTTACATCCAGTGCTACATCTAGAGGTCCAGTCCCCTAGGTCATTTGATATCTCTAGTCTGAGTTCCGTTCAACAAGCCAGTTCTGTTAGATCGCTTACAGTCCCCGTAGTGTCCAGTAGCTGTCTCTTTTTCTTACCTTAACCTTAGGCAAGCGAAAGACAGAGGCTTGAAATCAAAGTTAAGATATCTCCATCCGGTGGGAGTTGCTATCCATATAGTTCCATGGCAGTTCTACTTGCAGCCATTGATAGTTCTCTTGCATCCGCTTTCAATCCAGCAGAGTAAGGGGCAAAAGGATCTGACGCAAGTTGGAGGATCGACAGAAAGCTAGGGTTTTTCTTCTCCCTTATTATCCTTTTCTAAGGAACTAAGGAGTTAACGATATCTCGCTTAAGGAGATATCTAGCCAAGCGATTCACCTGATCCAGACACGCCAATAGGCGGGTTTGAAGATAGTAAGTAAGAGTAGTGGCATTCTCATCAAAAGGATAAGTAAGTTCGCAATCCAGTGATAAAGTGAAAAAAGGTGCTTTTTTCTGCGCATATTCCCTGGTGAGGATATGCATATAATATTTTAGGTATTAGAGTGCATCAAGATTATAGGTTACAGTTTCTAATCTATAGGATTGATTCTGGCTTCTGTAGGACTACTAACTAGATTATGCTTTCTCTCCGGGCCTTTGCTAAAAACGTTGGAAGGAAATCTGTGCGAAGGCTTTCTGTGGGTAAGGCAAAGGTAGATGTAATATTGCGATATGTGTCTTACCTTGGTAATTCCTTTATTTACCTAGTGGGTCTAACTTTATGTCTAAGGAAGAGGATAATCGCCCTAAAGAGCCTGCCTAGTCCTTCTCGAATCCTGAGAGTTCTGTTCCATTTCGTAAGCGAGTGTTCAGTGTGAAGTACTTCCATTCGCCCCTCCTCCAATTGCGGACTCCTTGTCAGAAGAGTTATCAAGCGCAAGGGAAAAGACTAGCAAGCCAATTACAGTCTTAAGGGTTGGTGTTCGAATTCTCTTCTCATTGGATCCAGTTGGAATTGTAGTTCTCTTTGCTGTTGTGCCAAGCGAGGGAGTTCTTTGATAACTCTACCAAGAATTAGGGTGCAGGCAAGTTTACTCGCTTCTCCTCGAATTGCATAAGAAAGATGGTTCTGGAGAGAAATCCTACCCGCAAGCATTTGCTTATAGAATGGTGGAGGGAGGAAGAGGTAGCAATACATTCCGCCTGATGCTTGATCACTGCATTCGTGATATATCAAATGAGCTCTCCGATCTATGATGAAGAGTTCCTGTAGATAGGATCATATTTCTTTCTAGTCCTAAGCATTTTAATTGGACCTTTCTCCTTGACTTAAGTTTTGGAATATTTTCATCCGGGATTGGAACGACCTATGTTGTAACGGAGGAGAGAAGGTGAACCAGCTTCCTTTGGTCGCCTCTCCCGTCTGGTCGAGTAGCTTTCGCTCCTTCCTACTTACTTTATTATAATATAAGCGGGTGGCCTATTGGGAGCTTTTTAGTCATAGTGGGAGCTTTCGGAAATAACTTTGCAGGTCAAGATCATAGGAAGAGGGAAGAACAAGGGAGAAGATCTTTTTGAAAAGAAGACGATTCCAAAAGAAACTCAAAACGGAGAATAGGATGCCTTAAAGGTAAATAAGAAAGATCATAAATAAAAAAGAAAGAAAATAGCTGCCTAGCCCGCGGGAAACAGAAGGTTAGGTTAGGAAGGGAGAAAGGATATTTACCAAGACTACTGAAATAGCACAGATTCGGCTTGGGAGTTCTCACTCGGGCTACTAATCTCCTCTTCTCCTACTCATAAGAACCAGAACAGGCACTCGTAATCGTCCCTAACCTCTGTCTCTAACCTATTCCTTTTCCTCTGTCCTTTTACCCTTTGAACAGCAAGCCGGAACTGGATTACATTTCAATAGAGAAAGCTATCAATGGTCACATTGAGACGGGAACAGATGGGAAGTTCGCCCTCCAGTTCTATTCCTTTGGATGAGACGGCGGTGAGCAATCGATAGAGAGCAAGGGATGCTAGCGCTCTTCTACTCATATTCCTTGCTTCAGTTGGTTCAGGAAGCTTTGGCATCGAGACGCATTACGATAGCTATAGCTAGGCCGGGTGGGATTCTCTCTCTATCTAATGGTTATGAAAAAAGTGATGAATCAAGTGGATCCTTTGCCCCTTACCTCAGTAGCTGGGAAGGCAGGCCCTTAGCTTCAACTAGTTCAGTTTGAGTCTTTCTCAGGAGTAGTTGCATTGCAAGTAGGCAGAAAATAAGTAGTGCGTTAGCTTATCTGTTCATTTTCAAACAACCCTTGTTTGTGCTCCTTTATCTTTCTAAGCCGCTCTCGCTAGCAGGGAATCTAGTTCAGCAAGGTCCATAGGGTGAGCTCGCTTGAAACTGGGGCGCGTCTGGTGGTATCGTATATAAGATCACACGGCTGCTTGCTTTTAGGAGCGATCTGTTCATCCAACTCGAAATATCGTAAGTAAGAGAAGAAGAAGAATCTGACGCCCAAAATTCCCATGTCTTTCTTGGTTGGACCAACCGGCGAAATCCGTCTTCCTTAATTGGAAGAGCAAGAACAAGTCTCTCCATTTTTTTGGGGGAGCAGAGCAGTCAAAGAATGAAACAGATCAAATGATTGTTCTAGAATGGCTATTTCTCACAATTGCTCCTTGTGATGCAGCGGAACCATGGCAATTAGGATCTCAAGACGCAGCAACACCTATGATGCAAGGAATAATAGACTTACATCACGATATCTTTTTCTTCCTCATTCTTATTTTGGTTTTCGTCTCACGGATCTTGGTTCGCGCTTTATGGCATTTCCAAAAAGAAAAAAATCCAATCCCGCAAAGGATTGTTCATGGAACTACTATCGAGATTCTTCGGACCATATTTCCTAGTATCATCCCGATGTTCATTGCTATACCATCATTTGCTCTCTTATACTCAATGGACGAGGTAGTAGTAAATCCAGCCATTACTATCAAAGCTATTGGACATCAATGGTATCGGAGTGCGCCTCTTCACGAGGGTGATTTAAGTGCAACGAAATGCCTTAAGAATATGGTTCGCGAAGCATCTGGCTTACCGGTAATCTCCCATTCCCGCCGTCGAGAGACTTAAATAACTATAGCATGCCAGAAACGGGGAGTTGAGATGGTTAGACCTAGACCCCGAAATGCTCCCAGCATAGAAGCCTATGGTTCCATCTTGTTGTTGCTGGAGGTACACATCCCTCTTCTCGGTGTGGAGCGATATACGAGAAATAGATGCTCAGCCTGAAATGTCCGATAACGGCGCTGAAGTAGTGAATCTATCGGCACCATAGCTGTGGCATACAACTTTGGACCTAACGGCCGGCCCAGTAACCTTTCGGAATGGGGGATCCCCGTTGGCAACAACCACGGTAGTAGTTGCGGAACTACTGGGCCGGGAGAGGACAACCTCTTGTTCCTGCTCCTCTTTCTTCGCTTCGGGGACGGAGGTCCTACGGTAGGTAACAGCAGGTACAAGCAACTTGACCGAAGGGGACCAGCGCTTCTACTCTTCCACCGAGGAGCCGTTCGCAGCGAGAAGCAAGGGATGTCGTGAACGGTGGGAGGTCACAGAGAATTTACCTATTCATAGAGTGATCCTATGATCGATACAGGATATAGACTATCTCTTTCTTTATTCGATTCTTTTTCTGAAAAAAAAGAAGGGTGACTCAACTTCTCAGCTAGAGTTGGGGGTGGGACTTGTTGGCATAATGCAAGCTGGAACGTGGGAATTCGAGGTATCATGAACTACTACTAAAAACCAACTTTTTTTTTCTTTTTGGACAAACGATATCAGGTCAGGTCTATGGATGGATCCAGATCTACGGGCCGGCCGGCCCCGGCCGATGAGCATAGGGAATCTATACTCGAGCGTTCAACTGGGCCCCTGACAGGATAGGTGAGGAATCTTGATATTTTTTATTGGGGCCTACAACTTCTCCGAGCCGACTAGCATCCCTTTCCACTGCGCATTTCTCGAACAAAGAAGACGACTATAGGATCGAATTCGCTTTCCATGGTGAACTGGTCGTCCCATACCTTCTGCCTGTCTCATATGTGTGGAACCAGGTCTTTTTCGGTTCCAGCCCCCCCCCTTGAATACATAGGGTAGGTAGGACTGGGTGAGAAAGGGTTCCCTGTTGCCAATAAACTTTCCCCGGCCTTCGATTCCCCTTACTCATAAAGGGTCTTACGGTCGGTACTAACTAAAGAAAAAGAGTCTTCTTTCTAAGAGTAGGCGTGGAGAGCTTTTTGCGGGGAAACTTGCAAGTACAGTTTGGGGGGAGACGGGCGTCGACCCAACCTTATGAGTATTCGGACTATAACAGTTCCGATGAACAGTCACTCACTTTTGACAGTTATACGATTCCAGAAGATGATCTAGAATTGGGTCAATTACGTTTATTAGAAGTGGACAATCGAGTGGTTGTACCAGCCAAAAGTCATCTACGTATTATTGTAACATCTGCTGATGTACTTCATAGTTGGGCTGTACCTTCCCCAGGTGTAAAATGTGATGCTGTACCTGGTCGTTTAAATCAAACCTCTATTTCGGTACAACGAGAAGGAGTTTACTATGGTCAGTGCAGTGAGATTTGTGGAACTAATCATGCCTTTATGCGTGCGCCCGGAAAGATAGGCCGACTGCTGAGCCCACTCTGGCTCAGCCGCACCACCCAGGGTGCGAGCCACCCGAGAAGCAAGCTATTACAGCGAGCGGCTGGAGCAGTATGGAGCCGAGGAGCAAGGCAGTAGATAAGATAGAAGAAGGGGTCAGGCTCCCGGTGGAGCAGAGGATACGGTTAGGATAACGAACTTGAAACGCGGAGCCCGAGCGTCCGGCGAGCGAGTGGTTAGTGGCCAATAGCGCCCTAGTTGATGGCATTCCTCTCTGCGGCTGGCACTCGAGGAACCACGGGGCACTCCATACAGAGCAAACAAGTCTTAGGGATGAGACGCCCGCGCAAGGACCTCAATTCTCATTAGGAGGTCGAACCAAGGACCTATGGAAGTCGGGGCTAGCCCGTCCCCATGGGCAACGCAACAGTGTCCTGAGGGAGGAGTTTAGAGGCCTTATAGTAGCACGGACTTCTTTTTATTTCTAGGTCATGCGAAGGGGGCCAGTCCAAGATCGTACTGTTCCTCTACAAAGACAACAGACGCTCTCAACGGCTAGGCGCCACTCTCTTTCTGAGTTATTCCAGCTTCTTCATGATTTCGTGCCGCGGTGAACAAACAAAACAAAAAAGAGGGCCATCTCAGCGGAAGGAGAAGGACCTGCAACGGCAGAGACTACTGACCCTATTCTTGTTCCTAGCCGTCTTTTACGAGTCCGGAAAGCCTCCTCAGAGGGATCCTAAAAATAGAATAGAGAAGGGCGGGCAGGGCTTCCGCAAGAGCCTCCCCCCTCTTCCCGGTCAAGATAGATGGGAAGGAGCCCTATCAAGGCCATAACCAGTCTCTTTATTTATGTACGTACACCTTTGTTTCAGGGTGGGGCCGCCCTTCCTCCTGCTAATCCGGCCATTTCCGAACCTGTCTTTCTCATCCCATTCAATGGAGGACTTTTCAATTCTTGCGATTCCCAGCCCCCTTAGCTTATTATTTTATATATATATATATTATTTGAAAAGGGTTCCGCTCGGCTAAATAGGCTCAATGATCTCTTTCTTCGCTTCGTTCGATAGGCCGGTACGGCGCTCCGCGTGGTTATATTCATACATGTTCCGACTCGCCGGTCATTATGGATCTAGTGGCATGGCGGGGCAAAAGAAAAAAGGGGGGGGGAAGCAACTACGAAGCTTCGTAGACTCGACAAGTCGCTCCGCTTATAGAATATAATGAAGCAAGCTAGCGACTCTCCTAGTAGCGAAGGAAAGGGGCATTCGGGAAGCGACTAGTCGCTTCTGGCGAAGCTTCTAGAAGGCCGACCACTACATAGAGAGATCCATATACCAGTCATGAGCGATAGCGAAGCCTAGAGAGGCGCAGGGCAGGATCCAAGAGCTTAGAAAGGGTCAGGAAAGGAGCAGAGAAGGGGTTGGATTTCACCTATGATCAGATCAGTGGGCAACCATAGTTTACTTTTTTCGTAGTGTTGTTAACGTTGTTGAAAGCTCATTACTTATTTAAGTAGGCCTCGCTTTTCGGAGCTGCTCCCAGCTCACACTATGGTGGAGGAGGTGCCGTGAAGATCTAGGAGTGTGAGCAGTACGAGCTGAAAGGCTCCCATACTGTTTGGAGGGCAGGGGGCATAGATGCCAAACAAACCTGACCCCTATCTATCGTCGTAGAAGCTGTTCCTAGGAAAGATTATGGTTCTCGGGTATCCAATCAATTAATCCCCCAAACCGGGGAAGCTTAAGCGGAAATGAAAGGGTAGGGTGAGGGAAAAGAAAAGGGGGGAAGCAACTAAATTGAAGGCTTCGCTCCCAGATCGCTTCGTGAGCTCATTTAGTAGACAGCGAGTGTGCGCCCCTTTAGAGAAGAGATAGGGGCGAGTACTACACGAGCTCGTAAGTCAAGTACGGAACGAGCCTTGTCTACGAAGCAGAGCGACCTCGTCTTGCTTGCTTCTGGCGAAGCTTCTAGCACTGGATAATAGGCATGGCAGGAATACGACTTTTTAGGTCGACCACTACACTACATAGAAGCGATAGCGAAGCCAAGCCGTATAAAGGCGAGCAGCCCTTATAGCAATAGCAAACGGCCTACTTATAGCCCTTCCCAATTTCCAGTAGTAAACTTCCCAAGTTTAAGCAGGATAACCCCCTCTCTATTCTTCTCTTCATGTATGTGGGCTGCCTGCCCCGTCCCGAATAGACGAACAGGAACAAGCTGAAGAAGCGAGAGAGATTTGAGATTCCGTAAGTAACTCAGTGCTAAGAAAGAAGGGCTTGGAAGAAGAAAATGAAATACGAACAACCGCGCTGGTTGTAATAGATCGACTTTCATGCTAGTTCTTGCTCCAGCATGAAAGTTCCATTTCAGGGAAGGACGACGTACTATGATACTTTCTGTTTTGTCGAGCCTTGCTTTGGTCTCTGGTTTGATGGTTGTACGTGCTAAAAATCCGGTACATTCCGTTTTGTTTCCCATCCCAGTCTTTCGCAACACTTCAGGTTTACTTCTTTTGTTAGGTCTCGACTTTTTCGCTATGATCTTCCCAGTAGTTCATATAGGAGCTATAGCCGTTTCATTCCTATTCGTTGTTATGATGTTCCATATTCAAATAGCGGAGATTCACGAAGAAGTATTGCGCTATTTACCAGTGAGTGGTATTATTGGACTGATCTTTTGGTGGGAAATGTTCTTCATTTTAGATAATGAAAGCATTCCATTACTACCAACCCAAAGAAATACGACCTCTCTGAGATATATGGTTTATGCCGGAAAGGTACGAAGTTGGACTAATTTGGAAACATTGGGCAATTTACTTTATACCTACTATTCCGTCTGGTTTTTGGTTCCTAGTCTGATTTTATTAGTAGCCATGATTGGGGCTATAGTACTGACTATGCATAGGACTACTAAGGTGAAAAGACAGGATGTATTCCGACGAAATGCTATTGATTCTAGGAGGACTATAATGAGGGGGATGACAGATCTACTAAAGGAAAGTAGCTTGATATTGGTTCGAATCCAATTCGTGAGATGGCCATCTTGGTCATATAGATGTCTTGACACCCTGATTTTATTTTCTCATTTTCGAATGACTGTCCCATTCCATTTTTGGTAGAACTTCAAGCCTGGACCCGCTATACGATGTATTAGTAGAACCCCTGGGATACGACGCCCTGCTCCTTGAGTATCCTGGGATTGAATACCCCGACCTCCCGGAGGCTCCCGAGAAAGCTATTTCAGCCTTCCGGACAGTTAAGGGCAATTCCTACGCCCCTCATCGGTCTGAATCCCCACCCCCGCATAACACTTACTATATTTTTCAAGAAAAACTGAAAAAACGCTTCACTTCCTGACCTTATTCTCGAGTAGGAAGGGTTCTCGCTACTAAATAAATTTCTTCAGTTGAAGTAGCTCTTTCCTGAGATGTCTTTCAAGCTGAAGAAGTAAGGGCTTCTCCAGCGTAAGCAGGTTTAGGACCAAGGGCAGGGTCTAAGGCAGTATCGATCGAAGGTGCCCCTAGGGATATGGCTATTTCTTCTCGTTCAGCTTCTCCAATATCCGTTGTTTTAGGACTTGAACTAGATAGGGAAGTTTCCTTCTTTTCTGTTGAGGCTCATTCCGGAGCATCCCGCGCATCTCTGTCAAGCCCTCCAACCTCTTCTTTCTTGGTATATGCTGTCTTTCCTCAAGGCTAAACCCAAAGGTATCTAAGGGAATCAAACCCAGCTTTTCAGGTAGCTGCTTCAATTGCATGCATCTCACCCCCACGCTCGTTCGTTCCCCACGCTCGGTTGACTTGCCATATTAGTCTTACAATACGCTCAATTCAAATGAATATGATAAAGTCTAATGACATCTCACACCACCGTATAAAAGAATAGCATCTCACACCACCAAAGGTAGACTGTCCTCAAGTAGAAGTCTTTGCTGCTGAAGCTGGTTTTATGAAGAATCCCGGGGAAAGGTGCTTAGGCTGTTTCAGTAAAGTAAGTCAAGTAAGTACTCGGATGGGATAAGTGCCATATAAAGAGTATTCTCACTCTAAGTAAGGAAGTACCTTAATTATATAAGTATGTTCCGCTTCTGCTTTCCCGGTTAGTTCGAAGTTAAACTTTTTGAATCGAAACGAACAGATGACACAACGTTCCCAACCACGTCATGAGAAAAGAGTTCTAGTAAAGAAGAAATCCCGTAGAGTATGTGAACTAAGACATTCAAGCTAAACCTAGTTTATCGGATATCAGACTTTCAAGTAGAATGTCAGAAGTAGAAGAAGGGAGTGAGGCATTAACGAGTATCCTGAAATCCTGTGAGTAAGAAAGCCCCTTTTGACTATCTATCTATAACTGGGGGAGTTCTCTGAAAGCAAGGGAGTGAGCGGATAATAGCCCCCGGCGATTGAGGGGAAAGAGTCTGTTGCTGCGTCCCCTGCAGTGTCATTAAAGCCAGTAAAGGTAAAGAGAGAAGGTGCCCTTGTTGATTATTCATATTCGAATGAGAAACTAACTGCAGACGAGTCTCTGGGATATGAGCAAAAGGTAAGAGATCAAACCGCTTCTGCCGCTGCTTCGGGATAAAGGGATTCTCACTCCAAGTAGGGAATTTTCTCAGTAATAGGATAGATGAGTCTCGGAAGTCAGAACAAGGCCCTGGCATCTATGCCAAGTGAAGCCTCATGAATAAGTATAAGGAGGGATGAAAGCCAAGTAAGTAGCTGCAGTCGCAGGTGTCTTTTCTGCGTTTAGGAGTTCTTCTTCGTTTAGTTTCGGAATCTGGTTAGGGAGTTTCACTCTGGGATGGGCCAAATGCTGCTAAGGTATCGCCGTTTGAGAGGAAAGAGTGAGAAGCACTAAACAAGAGAGAAAACCCTATCTATCTGGAGATATACCTGAAAGCAAGGAAGTGCATCACGGGTGTGGGGCACTACCGCTTATCCTTTCACACACCAGTAACACGGGCTGCATTATGTCCTCAAGTATCTGCTCTAGTAAGGAAATAGGTGAACAAGTCTGCTATTCCTGACTTTCAAATAGGTATAGAAGGAAGAGAGTAAGGAGTTGAGTCCCGTCGATGTAGGCTAGAAGAACAATCCGTCTCATATGCAGGACAGTCTAGTATCCATATCTTGAATAGGAGTCAGTGTGCATGGTCAATTCCATCTTTCCGCTGAAGGAGAATCCAATACCAGTACTCAAATAGTAAGTACCGAGAGTACGATAGTGATTAGCTGTCGAAGGCGATGAAGAAAGGAATTGGCTTGCTAGAGGACTTGCTATATTTTGTTGGCGTTCAGTGAACCGATCCAGCCTTTGTTTGAGCCGGTGGGTTGTGATTGAGCTTAGCTTGGCAGATCTCGCACCGTAATGCTAGTGCTTATTTACGAAAAATAGATTGTTGGTATGGCAGCAGCTACCAAAAGCACACTAAGTTAGTCACAGGTAGAAACCTATGAGCTCTACTAGCTCTCCGACTCTATAAACTTGTCTTTCCGGCCCATTTACCCCATCTTTCTTGCTTGCTATGAGCGTTGTTACTGCTACTCAGAACGGTCTTTCTTTGCCGGTTGCCGAAGGCTCTTAAAACCGACAGAATGACCCGGTAACGTTGCACTCCATCGGCTGATTTAGCAGCAGTAGCATCAGTGGCTTGGCTTTTCGGGCTGAAGGAAGAATCCTAGGGTGGAACCAGAAATCAACGGATAGAACCGATTCAACAGGGACTGAAGCTGACAAGCGATAGCCAAGTTAGGTGTAGGAAGGAAGATAAGCATCCAAATCCTCTTTTTATTCCTTAGCTTAGTCTGCTCTTAACACTTCTCGCCAAGTCCAATAAAATACAGACTCTCTATGACTCAAAACCCCCAACCTACATCGTACCAGATCAGACTAGTAACATCTCTTAGATGGCTGCCTTCTACTTACATTTACATAAGGACTCACCCTAGGAATGGATTTGATTCATACCCAGACTAGTCCTACCTCAGCTTCTAACTTAAGGAAGTAGCTAGCCGCTGTTGCTATGCCGTGTTTGACGATTGTTGCTAGAATGAATAGCCAAATCAAGGGAATGAATCAAAGTTTTTTTCCGGGTATAAAAGAGGTTTCAGTTCTGATTTAGACTACGTACGAGGCATAGGATGGATAGGCACCAAAGACCAACAGCAAAAGAATAACCTAATTCTCTTAGTCAAGGTAGGGGTTCAGATCTCATCATGCCTTTTTTTTTGCATCATTTCACCAACCCTACTCACCTTCCTCCTTCTGCTCTTGCTTGCCACTCCATTAATTATTATCAAGCGTAATTCGACGGAAGCTATTCGAAAACTATTGAACTTGCTCCGAAGTTTATGATTTGGCTTTTGTGTGTCACTGATTACGGTTTACGATTGGATTGCTATCTTATCAAATGAATGCTATAGCCATTGAGGCTAGAAAAATCCATTAAAAAAGGAAGGGAAGATTACAATTTTTTTTATAAAGAGGTACCCTTCATCAAGAAAGCTTGCATAAGAGATCCTTCTTACTGCTCTATCTAGAATGAAAATCTAAAGATAAAAATCAATGTTAGGCTGTGGGGCCACAAGGGCTGGGACCCCTAAGGAGAGGTCAACGAATGCTCTTCGAATTGGTCTATAGCCGATGAACCGACCAGGACACCCCCCCTTTCTGCCATATCTCTCACCGCCTCAGACTAGCTATCCCTAGCCGAAAAAAGTATGAATAGAGCAGTTGAGTGCCTTTCCTTCCCCTATCTTTGTTTGCCACCACCCGACTTAATGGTAAGAAAGCCCGCCTCCTAAGAATGAAGGAATGGATTAATCACCTTTGGGGCTGGTGGATGGATCGCCTTTCCTTAACATAGATGGTGGATGGGCTTCACTTAACAAACAAGAGAATGGGCCATACGGGTGCCTACATTGTTAGTCTATTTGATTTACGGGAAGAGATATTTATTGAATAGAAAGAATGAAACCTGTACCAGCTTATCGCCAACCGTGCTTCCTACCAACTCCGCCTATCCCAGACGGTCGGTCCTATTGATTTAGCCGCACCTGAACCCGCAACAGCTGCCTCTAGTCCGAAAGCAACTTACTTTTCTGATGAATCTTAGCTTGCTTTTTGAATACAGTCAAAGTGGGACATCCCTTGTTCTCGCATTCCTTGCCCTTCACCCTCAGCTAGTTGCCTTCTTTCCTAGGGAATTCAATCACATCGGATCAGTGAGCTAAAGTCAGTCCCTCAACAGCTAAAGTAACTGCTTGATCTGTCACCCTCCGTGATTCAAGCCTGTCACCAAGCCTTAAGTCAAAAGCTCTGGTTTCAAGCCCTTTAGTTTAGGGCACCAAGTGAATCAAAGCAAGAGCTTACTCAGAGCTCGAACTCTATTTAAATCAAAGTCAAGCGAAGCAAAGCAAGCCAGCCAAAGAGGGATAGGCATGATCATTCTATTCTAAAGGTAGAGATCCTGAACTAAGGACTGAAAGCTAGAAGTTCTCTATGTGAACATAGGATCCTATATAAACAACCGGAAATGCTAGACTAACTGCTCTAGAGGCAACCTACTGGAGAAAGCCAGAGGATGGAAGTTACTCGGTTAAGAGGATTAGGGAATAAACGAAGGAAAGAAAGCTTAACTCGCTCGAACTTCCGAGGGCCAGTGAACTCAATCTTGAACCCCTGTTTAGCTTTCTCTTTAGCCTATGAGGTTTGATGACAGACCGTGGTAACTTCAGAAGCTGAAGAGGAGATGACCTTAGAAGATTCTATTAGAAGTAGGAAAGCCTTCAACAAGAGAAGGAGACCCAAGCACAGCCAACCTACCTTACTTATCGAGAAGGGGGTATTCTATTAGATTAGTAAAGGAAAGCACCATTCTTAGTTATTAGTCATTCGCTCGCTTAAAGAAGACAGCCTCCTTAGCTGCCGAAAATGAAAGGCTGAAAGTCAAGTAAATGAGTTAGGAAACCGAGTGCCATCTATCGTCTGATTAGTCTTCGTGGTAGCGGGCCTTGCTTCTTTTCTTTTGCTATTGAATCTGCTATTGAAGGAGTAAGCTGCGCCCTTAGCATGCTTTTGCCCAGGAGTGGGTGCTGACACCCTTTTGCCTTATCCGCTCTTGGTGGTTTAGTTAGGGCAGTAGATTACTTAGAGGTTGACTTTATTCTTGACTGCTTTCCAGCTATCAAAGTGGATTAGCCTTGGAAACCTTTGAAATGCTTTAACTGCGGGGCATTCAACTGTCAAGTGCCCGAATCATACCCAAACCCTTACTCAACCTCTGAAGAAGAAGAAGGAAAGAAAGCGGTCCCTAAAAAGACTGAGAATGCTAATGACTGGAAAGTAGTGCAGAGACCTTCAGGTATGAAGCAGTGAGCTGATATGATAGAAAAATGCCTGTCAAATTGTTGGGTCTGCAGCAAATAGATTGAAAATGCTTTCTAATGAAGACCTATCTGTAGATGATGTCATTCTTCCCAAAGAATCAAATGCAGTGCTATGCCAAGAAAATCTAGATAAGGTGGAACAGATGCATCACCTTTCTTATGAAAATGAAGGAAAGCAGCAGACTATTCAGGAATCTCCTAGCTTTGCTGCGGGTAGTGAAAGTGGAGCAAGAGAGGAAGATGAATGTGCAGCTAGGAGAGCTGCTACTTCTGAACTTGATAACTTCAGCTAGCTGACTGGTTTACTACTTTCTTTCAACCCTTGGACTGCTATCCTTGGCGTGAACTGGCCCGCCTACTGAACTCCTACTGTCCTGCTACCAAGCATTCTCTCTTTACGGGTGCACTAAGAAAGATTGCTACAACGAGAAAAGGAAAGAAAATAGACTGCCATAAATCGTAGACCGGAACTGCCCTCGCCTACCTGCACTGACTTCCTTGCCTTACGAAAAGCATTTCAAAACTTTCTGTTTTTACTGGTAGTAGTACAAACCTATCTATTGATTAAGGTAAGGAAGGCGGGTTCACATCGCTATCTAAGCGCAGACGTTACTAAGCGGCTGCTGGTCTAGGTGTTCGAAGCATGATTCATCAACTGGTAAAGGGAGTAGTTCATCTGAAACCATTCCTCTCTAAAGTCAAGGAAAGCGAAGCTAACCGCTTTGAGGCTGCTTTCGAAACATTCTTCATCGACAGGGATTTTTCTGTCATTACAACTTGGGCAAAGCCGATTGCTTTCTTCCGGAGAATCTATGGCAACGTGAGAAGCTAAGTTTCTAATTTGATCACAAAAAATAGGTAGCTCAAAGCGCCAACCCTTCCTCTTAGACACTACTACTGATCAGCATGACTTTCTTTCTTGAGTAAGGTAAGGGGTACGGAAACGTCCTCTTATCACAGCTTGAACGGGGTTCATTGTTGGGAAGAAGACGAAGTCGATTCAATCCAACTCCAACCGGATAGAGATTGAGTCTAGAAAGAAATAAGAAAGAGATTATTCCCTAAGAGCTTGTCCAGTACCTTTTGTTTAGAGTCTTTCTACTTTCTGTCAGCTATAACCAAGTTGCTATTTCGGGGTTAAGGAAATGAATTGTAAGTCGCGTAATCCCCCTTCCTCCCTTGCAGTCAAAACTCTCCTCTAATAGCAGAAAGCTTCCATGCCCTATTCTCTATTTTGGAAAAGGACCTCTTACGGCAGTTGACAGTGGAAACTTTCCAGCTAGCGATTGATCCAGTTACCGGTAAAGGACAGTTGACAGAAGAAAGAAGAGAGATGAGCTACTATCACTCAAGAACTAGAAGAAGGAAAGAAAGAGATTCACTTCGCCAGCCTTGAACTCCTCTTTCTTGGATCGTTGTTTGCGACAGACCGATTGAGACAGATCTAGAGATAGAGCAGCAAGGGAACACTTACCAATACCTACTGTGGATCAGGCTGAAGTGTTGCATCTCCAGCTTCTACTATTGTTGCACCGCCTTGATGCTAGAGGGGCTCTCGGAAAGAGGGGGCAAAGCAAAACCAAGAGGAGGTCGTAGATACGAATCACTCTCTCTCGTAGGGCATTTTTCTGTAGTAATGTATTTCGGTCTTGATCGTTGCCCACGGAGCGGTAACGGGCGGAAAGAGCTATGATAGGAGTCGATGCCTTTCTGTCCCGAAAGGCTGAAAGCAAAAGGAGATCGCTTTCGATTCAGGATCAAGCCCAGGAGGTAGCAGTCGTTGGACATGTCCCTTCTTTAAAGTCAAGGTAGGAGAGTGAGATGACTTACTAGGACAGAGCGAGCCAAAGGGAATCAATAGTAGAGTAGACAGAAAGGAAAGATTACGACTCTTTCCGATAGAGAACCAAAGAGCAGACAGGAGCAAGCCAGAGACCTATTCCATATGATAAAGCTACCCATTGAGGGAGCTTAAACCGATGTCCCTATGTGCCAGCCGTTACCTTCCTTTCAGATAGGTACTTCCCTGCGTACTATACTTATCTAATTCTAGTTTCAAGCCATAGGAATCTCGATTTCTTACTAAAGCTAGCGGCTTGACTTGGTGTGAAGTTTTCATAGCATGGGCATGGGGAAAGGACTCTTTGCATGAGTTGGCTGTTTTTCAAGAACTGGTTTGACATGAATCTCTGGAAGGGCTTTCTCTATCTCCTTAGGGTGTAGAACTCATCTCGGGCAACTAAAGAATGGGAAGAAGGTAGCTAGCAGCTTCCATAGCTGTCTGTGATAGGCCACAAGGTGAAGCAGAAGGGAATTCATGGACAAATGTAGCTGTTCGGGAGTCAATAGACTGTTCGGAAGTAACTGATCCCACATTAGCATTAGTAAGGGAAGAGAAAGACCTGATTGACCTAAGGCAAGAAAGTCTAGCCTAGCCTGAATCCGAAGTGCTCTTTTGCGTATAGTATAAATGGCCTCTTTTTGTGCATCAGATCCGGGCAGCTAGGAAGGAAAAGTCTGAAGCCAATAGGTTGTTTTCAAATGTGCACATGAAGAAGAAATGTTGGGGAGATTAAGTGCCTAGCCCTAGCCTTAGATGGAGCAAAGCAGACTGAAGCTGGCTCTGGGAACAGGAAGGAAGTGAGCACCCTGGCGGAGAAAAGAAATGAAACCTAAAACATAAATGGAAGCCTAAGCCTTCACATCCGAGAAAAATCATCAGTTTCCGTTGGATAATCTTTTTGACAGGGTTGGCATGGTTAAGGCAGAATATAAATATTTCACAACTAAATGAAGTTAGTCTTGGCTTCTTCTTCTTTTATGGGAGACAGGGGCAAGGAACCCACTCTTAGAGCAGGAAGCCCGTAACCATATTAGATTCGTAGCTCGTTAAGGGAAATTCAATCAAGTCGGCTACCATAGAGTCAGACCTTTTTCCGATCCTATCTCATCAAAGCCGGGTAACAAAAAGAAGGAACTTTCTAATGAAATGAAAGAAAGGCGAAGGAACAGAAATGGGCTCCTTCGGTTACCGTTCTATCCGTTCTAATCCTGACGGTTTTGAATGCTATTGACTTTACCGCTCCAGAATGAGAAGTGGTTTTTTTATTCCGGCCTGATAAAAGTGATCTTTGAAACAGAAATCGACTCAAAAGTAACAGAATAGGCTTGAGAGTAGCTCTTTCCAAATAGGTCGAGTAGCCAATGAAAAGGAGCTCTCTAGTTGGGATTTACACGCACAGCCTTCTCCTATGAGTCAGCCTATGTTATGCGCCTGCCTTTGAGAACCTTTCAGCTGGTTCCCTTCGTCGGCATCATTGAACCTCGTTAGCATTTCTAAAAGAATTGGAGGCTCAAAACGAATGGTCAAAGGAATTGATGATTCGTGTTTAGTCTCCGATCTTTGCCTAGTCTTCGAACCAGCACTGTATAGAGGGGAACAAGCTAAGACATATAGCAAGACTAGAACTCCTATTGCATGCATCGATACCAGACCAGACAAACTAAAGCTAGCCCACTGCATAGTGAAAGTCTCTCTTAATTTCGCATTAGCTTTCAGTGAAACTTCCGTCTATGTAAGAAAAGTCTGAACCTCCCTTACTTTGTGGGCGCACTGACCAAAGACCTACTCCTGCTTAGCGCACGAGACTCACTTATGCCTTGCTTATTTTACCTTCGGGTACTATAAGCATATAGTATATTAGCTCTCTATAGATTCACTCTTTTTCTTAAAAGAAAGATAGAAGGGCAGCTACAGACTCCGTTCCTTATCGCATCGTTTGCTATCCTACCCTACTTCGCTAGCTAGACTATCGCAAGTCATTTATACCAAAAGACCTGGCCATCGCCAACCAAGAGGGGGGGGGATGAACCTACTTCCAGAGACTACTCGCCTTGAACTCCGTCCCCTGAACATGACTGCTTATGCAACTACTGTGCTAGAAAAATGGCAGGAGACCACATACCAAGAAAGAGGTATTACGCAAAAAGGGGCAGGCTATATTAGCTAATGTCTCTCAGCAGGATGCCCCACACGGAACCAATCGAAGGAGATGAGAAGGTATCGTAGATTGGGGTAGCAGTAGCTGGTCGTAGTTACTTTATATAAAAAATGGATTGAAGCATCATGAAATAATTAAATTCTAATAATGAAATAGAAGAAGAACGAATAAAGATCGGATTTGCTAAATGAAGGTGTAGAAGTGGCTGTAGTCAAACAATAGTAAGGAGAATTCGCTTAGTCTTCCGGTTCAGAAGTCTATTTAGTTTCACAAAATGCTTATTAATGAGATGAGTTGCTAAACACAGTCAAGTCGTAAGACAAAGAAAAGCGTAGGTAACAATTCGTCTACCGAATAGCAAGCAATCGCGTAAAGCAAGACGTGGGATATTTATAATGAATAAGGAAGTCTTCCCGTCTGCAAGACCCAGCTAAAGCCATCTTCCCTGGGGACTACGAAAACCTTCCATTTTGTGGTTTTGATCCTCTTTGCCATTCTTTCGTTTTTATGGTTAGCCATCGGTCGTAGAAAGACTCTTTTTTCGACAGGTGACTCTACCTCTGCTGGGGTCAACCATCAAGGTGATACCTACAGGCTTGTATGTGGGTGTAAAACTAGAATCCTCGGGGCTTGACTTTTTACAGGTTCTGCATGGAAACGATCGGGCTTAAATATTGATGCAATGTAGCCAGAACATCTAGTGCAGTGACTTGGTGTTTACTACCTTAAGGCATGCCTTGACTCCACTCGATGGGACTTGCTTTCATAAAGATTTTTGCTTATTGACTTTATTGACTCGCCTTTACTTTAGGGTATATCTTGTTTGTATAAGTAAAAGAGGATAAGACCACCGTTTGCCACATTTGCTGATGAAACAAGATAAAGAACGGGTTCTCCCTACTTGCATTGAGCGGGATGCTGCTTTCTTCTCTGTTTTCGAGATCAATTGACTTCCATTGACCTAGATGGGAGTTGTCTTCTTCGATAGCGGGTTCTACATCCGGCATCCCTCTTGATTTCCGGGAGAATGTAGCCGATTTACTTAGTAAGCTGGGACCTGTCCAATTGCTAGTTTGGCTGGATTTGTTCGTTTCGAAATGCTAGGTTGACATAGAAGAATCCGAAAGGAGATGCATTGAAGAAATGTCAGGGCTGTCCCGCTAGTTGGATAGGCGACTTCTCAATCTTGGAAGAGCATCTTGCAAGGGTTAGAGGTTTTGAAGGATGAGCTGGTATGGAAGATAGAAAGCCACGTTTGTACTCGTGACTTAGTGGATCGAAACAACCAGTAGAGATTTCGGATCTTATTATACGTGACCCCGAGCCCCGATTCTGATCTTCTTTTCTGGTAACTGCCGCTTCGATCAAGCGTTAAACTACTACTTATGGCTTCGGTCGAGAAAGGTATGGGCTATGGGTCGGTAGGATAATGCTAGGTCAATTCGGTCCACTGTCTCTACTCCCACCTATCCCGCTTAAGGTTATATGGATGAAGCTTGCTTTGGGTCCACCACCTGGAAGAGTATTGAGATTTCTTGCTTTGAAGTGGGGTTGTAGTTAATCGATTAGCTAGTAGGCTAAGGTCTAAGCACTAAGGGAACAAGGGGCTAGCCTCAAAACCCTAACACTAAGCTAAGTGAACGACCAGCAGCTAATCGACTAAGTGGATTAGGATTGTTAGTGAGTGAAGCTTTGGGAAAGCTTACGAACGGGTATCCTTTGATTCCCTTTACAGTGGGAAGGAAGAAGCGTAGCGGGACGGGAGGAGTTAATACCGGTTAGCCCCTCGCTTTATGGCTTAGAAGAGTAGCTGGCATTGGCTCTTTTTAGGGACAGTCGATCAAGGAGATGACGGAAGATGGCATCAAATCAACGGCGTAAAGGCTTGGATGACTTTATTTAGGCCATGGCACTCTTTTCAATGGCAAGGACAGCTTTCGTCGTTTTTTGACTAAAGACATTCAATTTCGATCATTACTCCAGATTCCGTAATCCGACGTGAACTTGCACGACTGAGCTGCGCTGCGTTTGCCTAGCTGGGTGAAGGACGTAAAGGAAGAGGGCCGGCAAGTTACTTATTTTTGATTCCCAGATGCATTGAAATAACAAATAAGCATAAGCAGTAAGTAGCGAGGATCACAGAGAGAAGGTGATTCACGGTGAAGTATTAATGGGAGACCAACTCCGGGTACTAGTAATAGACTTTCTTACAGGTCTTATATCCGAAGCTCGAGTCAAAGTGGGAGGAATTGCTTTCTAGTTCGACGAGAGCCAGATATTTGTTATATCCATGTTTATCTTACTATACCACTTGATATTAGATATTCAAAGATGGTCACTCTATTCTTTTAGCTATTCACTCACTGCACACTAATAGAATCTAAACACTTTCAAAGTGTGGTGGATTTATAAAGGTAGGTTGGCTGTGCTTGGGTCTCCTTCTCTTGTGTGCGTCTTAACTATTATTGAAAGGACAGGATCAGTATGACCTCTGGCTCAAGGCCTTTAGGCTGAGCCCATTCATTCCATTCGATCGATCTGACCTATTAAGCGATAATAGCAGAGGAGGATTTTTTTGAATTGAATAAAGCAAGACTTTCCCTGAGTCGCCTATAGTAAGGAGCTCTGAAGCCCCTAGGCAAAAGCTTTGCCCAAGCTCGTCGCAGAAGCCATGACCCAGTTTATATTATAGGGTAGGCGGAAGCCCATAAGGCCCCATGTCCACGGTGCAGCGCCCGCAATGGTTGCTTTGAGAGCAGTTCTAATAGAGAAAGTAGGCGTGGAGGAATACCAAAGGTAGCTAAAGGCGTTGAAAAAGCCTGACTCTCTTCTTCAGCAGCACTTCAAGCTTCTCTTCCGTCTACCGATCCGCGGTTTGCCATAAATAGCGCTTTCTTTTTTAACTTCGGGTATAGATAGTATCGAATTGCTATAGGCATGTGGGCTTTAAGAGCCTTGGGCTATAAATACTTAAGAAATGGAAGAACTTAGTGGAACCGTAGTAGAACCGATAGAAGAGCAAGAGAGAAGAGCTATTCATGAATAGATGACCAAAAAGGCCTTGTCACGAGCTGGAGTCGAACCAGCACCTCTGGGAAATGAAGACAATCCCAGCGAACTACCATTTCTTCTAATCGTGACTTTGTTCACCCGGTTCGTCATGCACAATCAAAGCAAAACTAAAATGACTACATCCGGTCGCGTTTCCGCTAAAACACTAGAATCCCAAAATGAGTTATTTAAAGATGTATGTGACATAGGCAGGGCCATCTTTTTTGAGCCTTTGTCTCAAGAGATCTAAAAACTTGATTTCTTCTTGGTCCCTTTCTCCCACGTCCACTTCCAATTCCCTCCGGTCCAGTCGGTCGCGATGTTGGCCCAAGAAGTCGTTAAACGCTTCTTGGGGGTTGTAAGGGGCCTGGGCGGCCAAGGTAGGATTCTGGGTTAAGACTTTTTGAAAAAGTCGTAGACACTCATGTTTGAGTTCTCGGATCTGTAGATCCCTGTTCTCAAACTCGAGTAATCTTTGATACTCTTGCTGGGAGGGAGCTTGCCCCAGCGCGAGTTTGATGTCGGACCAATATTCTCCCTTTTCCTTATCCAGCAGATAGGAGCTACCGTCCCCCTCGAGTCGTGCAATGCGATTTCGCATCGACGATTCCAAGCTACAATTGTGGGTAAGGGGGGGCGGCCCCGCTTCATCCACCCTTGGGATCGCAGAACGAGCCGATGTGCCTTCCATTTCCGGTTCGGGCGAGGGCTCCATCAACACTTTGATCTCGAACGAATCCTCCGTCCAGGAGGAACCAGAATTGGAAGGGATTATTCCCCCACCCGACGGACTCATCATATAGATTTCGGCCCCACTAGCGAATAAAGCCCTCGCAGCAAAACCAATCAAAAAAATAATAAAACCGGAACACCCTACTTTAAGTAAGAGTAGCGAGAGAGATCGAACCCCAAAAGAAAGAGTAGCCTTAAAGAATAAGGCATGAACGAACTCCGATTGTCCGCACCGGACCCCAATAAAATACAATAAGACCCCTAATACTACAAGGAGAAATAAAGAAAGTAGAGTAGTTCTTACTCTTTTTTGCATTCCTTATTTCTTAAAACCTCGATCTTCAAAGAAAACTGACTCCTCCTACTCCTTCTTCTCCTTTAGGATAGGATCGTCGTTGGTCCTTCTTTCACTAATGATCTAATGATCTCACCATTTTCTAGTAGTTCTCGCTCCTAGCTCGCGGAGCGGCATACCGGGAAAGAATTCACCCTTTCGCTTGCGTGAGCAACGGCCCCTAGCGCCCAGAGCAAGCGCCTTTAGTGTTCCCGACCGCCTGCCTTTCGGCCTTAGCGTTCCAAACAACCAGTAGTGTGACCGATCTGTGTTCAAAACAACCGATGACGCTAGCGACGACTCGTGGGGCCCCCTAACGCCGAACAAAAAAAAAGGACTAGTGCTATAACGACGAGTGGTGTGGTCCTAACAACCTAATATGGTAACGACAACTCGTAGTGGTCCTAACTACTAGCAACAACCACTACGGCAAGCGCCACAACGACGATAACGCTAGACCGTAATATATAGGCTTGCGAAGCAACCACTCCCTTGGTAACCTTGCTCCGCAACCATCGAGTCGGCCTTACCAAACCAAAGACAACTAGTGTTCCCAAAGACGGAAGAACGACATGCGACGGAACAAGACGGTAAAGCAACCACTCGTTGTCGTTTAGTTGTCCGTCACTCGTAGTCTCTGCGTCATAGGTGGTTGTTCGGAAGGGTTTGACAACGTAACAGACAGCTAGGCAGTTACTACGCAACACACATTGGGGTGGTGCAACAATGGAACGACTAGTAGTCTACGACTAGTGGTGTTACGGAACAACTACCCGACGAGTGGTAATAACGACAACTACAGTAGGTTTGACAGTAGCGTTAGGACGACTGGTTCTCGTAGTTGTATTGCCCTAACGCAACGACTCAAACAACTACGAGTGCTCCCAAGACGATGAGACGCATGCGCTATACCGTCGAGTATTGCTTGCGAAGCAACCGCAACTCGTTGTAGGTCCTCTCCTTACATTACAGTCGAGTAGCTTTCACTCCTTCGCTTGCAATGTGCGGTTGGTTTACCTAACGCATGGCTTCCCCAACGCCAATAGTCGCATGAGTTCTCCTAGACCGGAACCCATGCCTTTAAACAAACCGCATGATGCGTTCCGGAGTTGCCGTAGTTCTGTTACCGCCTTGTCGTCTTGGGTTGGGAAGGATACGACAGGCTCAATTCAAGGACACTCAATTTCAAGCTCAATTTCAGGCTTTCGAAGCTCTGACGCTTTCTGTCGCATTTGTTCTCTCTTTTGTTTACCTATCATTTTCACTTTCTTTAACCGTACTTAGGTAGCTCTTCGTTCGTTCGGCAGAGGCGTAGAGCTATCTACTTGGTCGCGACTGGCTCTGCTACGCTAGGTTCTCCCTATGGCGCTACGCATCGTTCCCTTCGGTCGAGCGAATCCCATTGTTCCGGTCCGAGAATCCCTATGTCTGAGGTCGAGCAGCTACGCTCTCGTTGGTCGAGGTTAGATCCTCGTATGTCGCCACTCTCGTCACTGGGCGTTCTCACTTTTTCCTTGTTATCTCAGGACACTCTGCCAGGTTGTTCCTTGTTGACCGGCCTTGTGATTCTCGTTATAGAATGTAGTGCCCAACAGTTTAAAGGAACGGGTGAAGTCTCGGGATCCGCTCTAGTCGAGTAAGAGATTTCCCCTGTAGAGTAGTCTCCGTATCAGTCCATGGGCTAAGGTGCAATTGCCTTCTTAGAGCCAGTAACTTCGTACTTTAAATTGGAGAAAAAAGAGTTCCAGAGGCATCTTCCATTCATCTCTATTTTGGTTTTTCTGCACCATATTTTGATCTCCCTTTTCTTCGATCCGGAATTCCCAACAAATCCTTGACTCCTCGAATACAATGGGATTTCACACCTGGCGAATCTTTCACTCTACCTCCTCTTATTAAGACTATAGAATGTTCCTGCGAATTATGACCTTCCCCCGGAATGTGAGCAAATATATCATGTCGATTGCTCAACCGTACTTTGGCTATCTTACGTGGAGCTGAATTCGGTTTTTTCGGTGTTCTCGTTGGTACACGCGGGCGTACTCCTTGCTTCTGGGGACATTGATCCGAAGCTCGAGTACGGTCCGTGCGCCGTTTTTCTTCTCTACCATGACGAATCAATTGATTTAATGTAGGCATCGGTCGCTCTTTCTTTCTTTTGTCCTTCGCCCCGATTTTTCCCCTGTAATGTAACTAGTGTTTACTCCCGATCCGAAGCACCCCTTTTCCATTCATAGAGAGATCCAATCGTCAAAATCAATAAAAAGGCCATCATGGACCAAGATCCAAAGGGATCAATCTTGTTGGGAGGTACTGCCCAAGGAAAGGAAAAGGTGACTTCCGGATCAGGGATAATAAATAAAATAGAAACAAGATAAAATCGTATATCAAAACGACTTCTGGCATCACCGAAAGGATCGAAACCACATTCGTAGGCCGACAATTTTTCTGGGTAGGTCGAACTATTGGAAGCAAATGGAAAAGGAACACCGAGTGGGATCAAAGAAACTAGCGGACTGATCACTAAATAGATAAAAATAGGTGCAAATTCTGACATCACCACAGCCCACTTTGTTTTCTCGCTCCTTGCTCGCGGAGCGGCATACCGAAAAAAAGATAGGATTTGAATCGATGACTTAAGCCCTTGCGCTATTCCCCCCTGATCGCATCGTAGATAGCAGTCAGAGTCAGTACGCTTTCTATTCTCTTTATATTATATATGAAAATAGATAAGAAAGGAGGGCTGCCGAGGCCCGGAACTTCTCCGAGAGGTTCCTTTCGATACTCTGCGCACATCGGTAAAGGCCTTACTCTATTCCTTGTCAGGAATAGCGGCCTTAGTCTACTACTATCGGCTATCTCACTCTCGGGAAATCGGGGGTTTTGTCGGGGAATCGGTGTCGTGGTGGTGCTACGAGATGGCGATTTATCGTATAGAAGAATGGATCCGCGGACCTATTGATTGACCATA
>NC_042406.1:72500-92500 GCF_052625555.1 Lactuca saligna
GAGTGGGAGCCAAAATAGGGCAAGAGCACTGGAAGTCACAGTAGCAGGCATCATATTAAGTTTGGCGCTAACGGAATCCATTTCGAGCAAAGGTATTCTCATATCACGGACAAGCCGGATCATGAAGAAGGGGTAAGTGGGCGGGCAAAAAAGGGTTAGTTCAGTTTGAAATCGACGATTCGTTCCGTTTTTTCAAAGAAAAAGGGGTAGTTAAGAGCATCAATTTCGCCTTTTATATCTTATAGAAAAGAGAGGAAGTCTAGCGCCGGTCCTAAAAGGAAGATGCTTTGGGGCATTCGGTAACTACCTAGTATGCTCTACTCTCTCCCGCCTTTAAGGACTCACGGCAGGAGAGCGATGAGTCCGTTCCCTCACTCCCACTAAAAGAAAACTCAATGCAAAACCGCTCGGGACCCATCCTCCAATGGGGCCCTTCTCTCAATTGTCGATCCTAACAGGGAGCTACATTTCTTTTTTTTATTTAGCGTAAGTAGAATTAACATAAGTAGTTTAAGTAGTAGCGCGTTACCACCCTGAAAATAAAACCCTAGGGGGGAATCCTTTATTCTCAATCAAGATGCCTCAACTGGGGAAATTCACTTCGAAATTGATGTCGGAGGGTTTTTCCTCTTCTCTTAAGAATTTATCTGATAGGAACAGGCTAAACAAAAAGAAAAGGGGCTGTTTTTCGTCGGAATAGGGGCCTGTTGACACAATCCCATTTCTTTCTCCCTATTTTTCCCATGTATTTCTTGGAAAAACCAAGGCAATTGAATTGAATTAGCAAGTCTCCAGACTGATTTACTGGAGCAGGAGAAGTCACATCACTGAATCAAGATGCCACTAACTTTATTCCTTACGCTTTTTCCGATGTTCGGGTCGGCTTTCTTTGTCGGACGTTTTATAGGAACGGACAGCTGCCCCATAATTTCCACCGTCATCGCTTTATTATTACTTTTGGTCACTTTAATACTGGTTTATATAATTTGAGTTTCCAAAGGGAAGAAGAGTTCTTTTCTTTTCTTCGTCATTCTCATTCTAATTTACGTATTCTGTACTTTTGCTAGATATTTGTGTTTTTCTCTGCTGGCAGGAATGACAAGCGCTTGCATTTGGCAAGTATCTTCCGAAAGTGGAAATGAAAGTAGTCTTCCGGCTTTGGAGTCTTCCTCGAGCAGTGAATCATTGGCTACGTTTAGAGCCGAAATAGCGGCCGATAACGAAGCTGAGATTTATGCTCGCATACGGAGTCTCCAGAGCCGTGATTACTACAACCTTCCTCCCCAGAATAATCCCGGGGAGTATGAGGGGCTTGTTCACAATAACTTCGAGCAAGCTATTGATGTGCCCCATTATAGGGCCATACTTGATAGAGAATATTTTGAACTCACAGTATTAGAAAGAAAGGGTCTATTGCAAGATAGGCTCTTCGATCTTATGTTTGGTGAGCAAAAGATTTATCGTATCATGGAACTTTCGCCATATACGAATATAAGGGCGGAGGCGTACGACTTCCTTGAGGGTAAGGTGGAGCCGGTGAGCTCTTTGCAACATTCCTTCCAACGGGATATCATGGACGGGAGTCTGAATTTCTTTATTCAGGATATAAACCAAAGCGGTAGAAATTCACAAATATACCGTGAATTCTACTCCCACTTTACCGATGAGGGATTCCGCCTCAAGTTCGGATTACCCCTACCTTAAAGGTCACGCTTTCTTTTTGGATCAGACCGCTCTTGGTCTTCGAACTAGTCATTAATGGTCGGCTTCATTGGTACCCTTTCGGTATGCGTTGCGAACACTTTCATTTTTAGCGTCTCATCTTCTCTATAGAAGCAAAACTCGAACGGATAGAACAGATGGTCCAACTACAAAACTTTTTCTTTTTCATTACTTCCATGGTCGTGCCTCGTGGCACGGCAGCACCCGTACTATTGAAATGGTTCGTCAGTAGAGATGTTCCCACAGGTGCCCCTTCTTCTAATGGTACTATAATTCCTATTCCTATCCCTTCATTCCCTCTTTTGGTCTATCTACATTCCAGGAAATTCATACGCTCCACGGACGGAGCAAAAAGCGGAGTCTTGGTCAGAGCAAGCCGACCTATTCTATTACCAGACATAATTGGGGGAAGCTCATCCGAAACTAGAGCTAGAAAGGCCTTATTTCGTTTCGTTCCTGTTCTTCATTTCCTTCTTATCGAAAAAAAGGGGGATTTCTCATATTTAGAATCTTTCTGCGGTGTGCTCCGTTTACTATTCTTTCGTACTTTCTTCTCTTTACCACGCGATAGGTCAGCGAAGCGTGAGCGGGCGCGGAGAAGGAAAGGCCAAAGACTTCAGCCTAACGGGAATGAGCAAGGACGAAATGACAAGATGAGGCGCCCTGGGCACCCCCATTTAGAAAGAAGGGCCGAAGTTTTTGGGCCTGTAGCTTTACCCGTCCCCCCTGAGTCGGGCGGTGCTTGTGTGGGGGGTGCGCCACCAGAAATCGGGCTTGAAGCTCTCACCTTACCAACGAGCCGACAGCTGATGGCTGTTGGTCACGACTACTACAAAAAAGCCCCAATGAAGATGAATATTTCACATGGAGGAGTGTGCATCTTTATGTTGGGTGTTCTTCTGTCGTGCGACCCGGCGGCTTATGTGCGACCTGTGGCCCACGCCTCCTATTTGTTCAGGGCGGGCGGCGTGAACTCTGATTCGATCCGGGTATTCAATCCCGCCGCTGAGATGCTCAGTTGACTCCTTAACCTTGATAGGAAGATGGCTTATTCAATAATTCGTGCATAAGGGTAAGGAACTTTGGATGAACTAATGCGAATGGGTGTAAGCCTCGCTGCTCGGAAACACCCAGTGCTGACCACACTGAGAGACACGAAAGCGCAGGTAACGCCAGTTGGCGAAGTGGCGTTAAGCATCCCTAGCGGTACGAAAAGAGAGGTCGTGATGATATCATCTACGTCCGTACCGCTCCTCGTGGAGTAGATCCCGCATCCAACCAAGTCTTTGACCAGGGAACGGGATAATTCCCACTACCGCTGGCAGGCCAGCCGGGCCGTGAGCACGGTGGGGACGGGCTTCCCAAAAAGCCAGCCCGGGCCGGGGTCAGTATAGAATGAAGGGGACGGCCCTAATGTTGTGTTGGCAAAGCCAACTTCTTGGGTTTCGGGCGGTGAAAAGCGGACGTGGGGACTCGGGTCGGGGCGCAGCGTAACTAAGGGATTCCATTTAGGGCGAGACAAAATGGGCGGGCACGGGCGGTCTGGTGTCCGAGCCGATTGGTCAGACGACGACTACTTCACTTATTAGATTAGTATTAGCCGCCTGTCCCGGAATGGAATGGGATGGAATAGAAAAAACGGGAAGCGCTATCGGTTCGGTTTTTTTGGGAGGGAGAAGCTTGTGAAGAAGGAAGCTTATCCCCGCCCCGACTGTCAGCTGCTGGCTCTCTCCATCTCTCCTAAACTTCCCCCGGGTTTCGGCCCGAGCTGTATGAGGCAGAAACTCGTCCCACGTACGGTTCGGAGGCCGAGCCCCACCCCAGCAGTAAGGGTGCGGCTTAGGTTAACTAACACAAAGAAGATACAGTTCACTCAACGATTGCCTTTGGGTTCCGAACTCCATATGGGGAAGGAGCGTTGTTGTTTGCAAGGTCTCGATTATTTACATGGACCCACTTCTCATTCAATTTGTGGGAATTTTCTGATCTATAAACCGTCCCTAACTAACGATCGGCTCATGTTTGAGGATGATGAATCACTTCGTGTCGACCTGTTGCCAATAAACTTTCCGGCCTCATATGAGAATGGAAAACTGGAGCATTTTCTGCATCGGTGGATGAAGAATCGCGAACATAAGAATTTCTGGTTGACCATGTTCCCAGAAAAAAGATACTTTCAAGAAACGACGAACACGACTGAAGTGGCTATACATACAAATCCATTTACGGATCTATATGCTCCGATTGGAACTTCCAGTTCCAGAACAGGTGGCTGGTATACTACCATAATGAAACTGCCTTTTATTTTTTTTATTCGGATCGGATTTATGTTGGCTTCGTTGGGAGGATCGCGTAGTTTGTTACGTCAGCTCAAAAAGGATAAGTTGCCTTGGAATCGAGAAAGTTACGTGGAGTTCATAATTGCATAAAAGGAGTCAAAGTAAAGTAGTGGCTGCGGCGCGTTGAGGCACTTCTTCGACGGTTCCCGTACGCCCGGCCTGCCGGCCCGCTCTGAAGAATTCATGGGTCGGCAGGCGGGCGAGACAGAATGGGCGGGCACTACTAACCAAGCCAAGCCCAGTTCCCGCCGATAGGCGCAGGTAGCTTGCTTCCAAGCCTTGCCTTATATGATAGTTGTGGCCATGGCCCGAAGGAGCCTTAAGCACTTGTACAATGCTTCAAGTCAAGGCTCCCCCCCACTCGTTGCCCAGAGCCTTTACTTTCCATGTTTTTAGTCAAATGCGCGCTAGCGCGCTACAACTAGCACTTTTTTCTCTGAGAGGCTCGCTTCTTCCCGCCCCTTATTGAAAAAAAAAGCGCGTTAGCGCTTTTACTTTTATTTATTATATAATACCTTCTTTCTACTTCTTTCTCAAAGTAAAGCAAGCAACCTTTCGCCTTTATTTTTTTGAGGAGATATAAAAAGAAGCAACCTTACTAAGCAAACGTAGGCTTGGGCTCGAAAGCAAGAAGCAACGGCTTTCGCGCTTGTTGGAGCTATTAAGCATCTTAGACTATTCCATTCCATTTTGCAGCTGGACAGAAAAGTGGAAACTTTCCGCGGGATCCTCTTTCTGCGGGATGCTCTTTTGCGCTACGATGGATTTTTTTACTCTTTAAGTGCGCCACTCCTTCTTTTGTCCTGTATCTGTAGCTGCTTTTCCCGCACTCTCTTTTATCCCGCCGAAGGTCCCCCTTACGTAATAGGGGTTAAGTTAAGGGGGGTGCACACCGTGGTCAAATCTGCATGAAAAACCGCGGGGAATCCTTAGTATTAAGTATTATGCTCCCGCACCCCCTATCTCTTAAAGGCTCTGCGCTCCCGCATTCTGATTGATCCTGTGCAATGTTGTAATCCTGCTGTTCCTTTATCCCCCGCTCCGCAGCTGCTGGAGACTTAGTCAGATTTTTAGCCTTTTGCGGTACTGATTGATGTTATGGGGGATTACTTGGGTTGGCCGGACTGTTTGTTTGCGAAGGCCGAAGGACTAAAAAATGAGGTTTTTGATGTTATTGGACAGAATTGGTGCCGTTTTCCCACGCCTCCTTTTCCATAATATGATTATGAGCTGCAGAACGCTTGAAGCTGGAATTTGAGCATTTAATTTTGAACACAGGCCAAACTACGCTCCTAGGCTCCCTTCTTCGAGGTTGATTCCCCCAGATCAAATGACAAGGAGCCAAAAGCGAAGATGGCAGCGGAGGAATCTGATGGCTAGGCGAATGGGGGGTTGAATACTCCGAGTCAACAGGGTTGGTTGGAAAGCCTCAGAAGAGCCGTGATAAAGAACAGCCTCGGAATAAGGAGCCCGAAGGGAAATAAAAGCGGGATATGGATCAAATCCTCCTCCCCCAAAATGTACCAAACTCAACATAGATGGATCAGCTACTATGGGAGAGAGTGCAGGTGGTGGTATCCTGAGAAAGAGTTCAGGTCAAATTTTTTATTTTTTCCTTCTCTTCATTCTATCACAATGGTACTAACATGATGGCTGAGACTAGAGCTCTCAGAGATGGGTTCAAACTATGTTCTGATAAGGGCATCCAAGTGAATGACATCGAATCTGATTCCAAAGTTATGGTGGACTCCATCCTTGGTCTTATATCCACCCCTTGACATGTGCTTTACTTGATCAGAGAATGCATCAGCTTATTGTCTTCTGGCATGATGGTTTCTCACATCTATAGACAAGGCAACTCAATTGCAGACAGACTGGCTTCTCATGCTTACTCTCACAGGTCTGATTGCATCGTTGAAGCTGCTTCTTCTCTCTTGCAAACAAGCCTACTACAATGACAAGGAAGGCCTTTACTCTTATTCCTGTTCCCGGAATGCTTTCTTTCATCAAAGTCACGTAAGAAATAGAAAACGTACAACTAAAGGCTTGTCAATTCTTGGTGTAATACTCACTCGAAAATGATGGGTGTCAGAATTTCTCACTTTTCAGGCAGTCTCATCCGTGTAAGAATTAGGAATTCCTCTTCCAACTCGTCCCAGAATGGGCGTTATGGCAAAGAACAAGAAGAAAACAAAAGGGGAAATTTGTCCAATAGTCACAAATGGTGCCTCCACAGGTTGACATCCGATCCAACCTAGTAGTAAGCGATCCGCCAAAAGCAACCAAAATATTCCTTGGTGAATCGGGCGAAAACTTGAACTACGTACATACATACTTTTAAAAAAAGGTAAAGCCAACAGACATATAAAAACTGGTGCTATTGCGGCTACACCTCCCGCTTTGTCAGGTATACTACGAAGAATGGCATGGATCGGTAGGAAATACCATTCCGGTACAATATGAGGCGGGGTGGGCATCGGATTAGCAGGTATATAATTGTCGGGATGCCCCAAAACATTAGGAGCATAAAAAATAAAAATGGAAGAAAAGATAGCAAAAGCTACCCAACCTACTAGATCCTTTACATAAAAATAAGGGTAAGAAGCAATTTTATCCATCTCTGAATGTACACCCAATGGATTATTTGATCCATATTGATGCAATGCGGCCAGATGAAGAAGACTGGCGCCTACTAAAAGAAAGGGGAGTAAATGATGAAGACTAAAAAAACGATTTAAGGTGGCATTGTCCACGGAGAAACCACCCCAAAGCCAAGTCACTATGGTATCTCCTACTACGGGTATGGCGCTAGCTAAGCTTGTAATTACTGTAGCCCCCCAAAAGCTCATCTGACCCCAAGGTGGTACGTATCCTATAAAAGCTGTCACAATCATTAATAGGAAGATTACAACTCCGAGACACCGAACAAATTCCCTAGGACTGCTATAACTCGCATGATATAGACCACGAAAAATATGAAGGTGAACCACAATGAGAAACATACTTGCCCCATTAGCATGCATATAACGGAGCAACCAGCCCCCTTCAACATCTCTCATAATGTGTTCTACGCTGTTGAAAGCTAGATCCACATGAGGTGTGTAATGCATAGCTAAAAAAACGCCAGTCACTATCTGAATGACTAAACAAATACCAGCTAACGGACCGAACCCCCACCAATAACTAAGATTGCTCGGGGTTGGATAATCTATCAAATGCTGATTAAGTGTGGAGAATATAGGTTGTTTAAGAATCGATAATCGTTGGTTCCTTATAGTCATTTCTTTTTCTTTTTTAGAAAGAGAACTCTGGTTCCCTCACCTTTTAGCGTTCTGGGGCCTTTATATAATATAAAAAAAAGATATCAAAATCTTTAAAGTACCCTTAGAGTAGGGCGAAAGAAAGTCAATATGAGCGTTGGTTTTTCCAACGAAACAGTGAAAGATGCTGTTTTATCCTTATCCATGGATGGAGGGAGTGGATGGGGTCGCATCCGGGTATACGCCGAATTGCCTACATATCTTCTTCAAAAGAATCAGACCATTGTAGTTCAGTTAAAAAGACGTTTTCAAAAGCAATCAAAGAGAAGATCGAAGAGAATGAGTCACAAGATGAAATGAAAATGAGTTCTCCTTCCAAACAGACTAGAAGACATAGTTGATTAGATCAAGAAACTTCAAAATTGATTGGCATAACCAACTATTTTGTCCATGTAACATTACATCATAATAGGCATCGCTCATATAGCTTGGGGTGGCTAGCGCTTCCTCCCCTATCACTGCCCGAACAAGGTCAGGCATGTCCCATTCGGGGGGTAATTGCTTATCGGCTATCACCACCCACTCCGCGTATTCATTGCAGATTCTCTCAAATAACCGCTCTAACTCAGGTGGAGCGCTTTGTGCGTCCGACCTAGTTGAAGAAAGAGTAGTAGAGGTACCACCTGAAGATAAAGAAAAACCCTCATCTACCATAAATTCTAGATCACTTGGCGTAGGACTACCATAGAGTCTCATTTGAAAATGATTTCTCATTCAAATTTTTTAATTCGCTCTGCTCTGCTCGACACCGGGATCATGCCCGGCGCAAGACTTCCTTTTTTTTTTATGCAGGTTAAAAAGGCGTGGAACTCCTGCTGGAAGACTCGGCTGGTTTTTCCACCGAAAGTCTAGAAGATAAGGTGTAAAATGTAAATCACTAGGTGTTGGATTCCCCTATAGTGCCAGACTCTTGTTATTCATTACAGAATACTAGCTTCTATCGCTCCTTGCTCGCGGAGCAGCATACCGGAAAAAAAGGAACCTTTATCTCTCTTATCATACGCAATATCTCAATTGAAAGGGAATGTCATTCTCTCATTCAGCATGGTGCAGCTTACACGTTGATGAGCACAATGCAATTCACGTCACAGCCACTTTCTTGAACTATATTACGAGATTTTTCTTTTTTAGAAAGATTGTCTGTCCTAAGTGATCAAAGAAACTTCAGACCGATATGTCAGGCGAGCGTCGAGCAGTGAGCTTGGAGAGTAGAGTCGAGGTAAGGTCAGGAAGGATAGCGTACAAGTGAAGCCCACTAGAGAGAAGTTAGCTGGCGGGTTCTTGTTTTCCGATAGGAAGAGGAAGGAAAACGCTTTGCTTCGACCTGACCTTAAAGTGGATGAGAACACGAGGTTAGTAAATCAAGCAAGTTGACGGTCAGAGAGAAAAGAAAAAACACGACTGATAGAAAGAGTAAGAGCGAGAGCTCAATCATAGATAGGGAAGCCCTTTCACAGAATCCGTAGATTCTCTCCCTAAGAGCGGAGCCACTTGACCAGAGAGATAGACGATGTTTGCACGGGTACCCCTTGAATCAATGCATTAATTTGACGTTGGGGCTCAACCTCTTTTTGTTTGGCCCATGAGGATACTTTCACTATACTTGCTCTTCTTGCCTGCTCCTCCGTCTTCCGCTTGTCACGAAAGATTATGCCTTGAAGAATGAACGACTGAAAGATCAAACTCCAGTGCGCTCCTGGAAACTAGAATGCAGCAAGTTCAAGCCTTAGCGCAAGATTCCTAAGGCGCAAGCACTTCCTTCTTTCTCAGGGAGTGGATTCTTCCTCTCCCGAGTTGAGTTAAGATTCTACTAAGATGGTAAAGGATGTTAATGTCACCATCGAAATGGAAACCACTGAAACGTCTGGATATGCCCTCGTTTCGTCTATCTAGCTGACAGCTGTAATTGGATTGATCCCTTTTCATCTTGGAATCCCACCGGAGTGAGTAGACACGGATGCACTACTCTTCCGTCCTCTTCTTCCTATGGATGCTCTTCTAGCCCTTCTTTCTCTATTCAATCCACGGCCTACCTCGAGACACCTGTGTCACAACGGCTGATTTTTTGAGTGAGGGAAGCCAGAGCATTGGTCAAGAGAGAGAAAGAAGAAGAACTATAGATCGAGAAAGTCACATTAGCTACACCAGACCAGACAGACTTTCTTTTTTTTACTATTTTTTGACTGACCGGATCGGTCACTCCTCAACCAACTAAGACATTTCTGAGCAGTTCCCCTCACCCCCTATCACTTAAAGGCAGAGCTAACCCAACATTCTACTGCTCTCTAAAGGGCCTGCCTACTCTATTAGTCAAGCTTGGAGAACATAGTACTAGGACTTACTAGATGAAAGACCTTGATTGGTGAAGGGCTTAAAAGTTAGGTAGCTGCTATCTATCGGATCTTTTCTAAGAGGTTAGGTAGGTGGTTGAGTCGAAGCGGAGAAGGAGACTAAGTCATCGGTCGTGCCGGGATTTCTTTCCTACTTCCAGCTGAATGAGGACCACACAGCCGTCAACCCTGCTGGAAGTGCTTTCTAGATCCAATCTCCTGGTCTTTCGTTCGCTATTCGAATGTCTGGACCAGTAGAAATGTACGAAAGGTGGTCTTGTCCTTTCCTTTACAACTAGTAGCTAGTAGCTCCGTCGTTGATCCCTCCTCTTCCCGGCCGGTTGTGACTCGTATGTCCAGCCAACGACTATCGATTCCTAACGAATCCATAGATTCTTCTACCATTCGACCAGATCTTCTAGATTGTATTCTCATTTTCCGGCCTCGAGCAACTTTACTAATAAGGGAAAAGCCCTTAACTTAATTGAATTCATATTATATTAGTATAATATAAAGCGCTAGCGCCCAACCGGCTTTCCGCCTCCATTTGGTCGTGCTGCTATGATGTAACGTGCAGTCGTCCCGAGGCATTTTAGGGCCCCCCATTTTCTCTCCCTTAAAGTCCTTTATGGATTTCAAGTCGGGAATAGAGCTGTGACTTATTCGGCGCTATATCACAATTCATTCATTCTCGGGCATAGCTGTTCACGAAACGTGGCATGGGACATCTGTCGGCGGCGGGTGAATTCCGAGCGAGAGGTCAAACCAATCCCATTCATCCTGGTCTGATCCGAACGGATCTTGTTGAATGAATTGATCCATTGTTCTATGCCCTACTTCTTAGTTCATTTTTTCCTACTCGGACCCGCCGTACTTCCTTTGACTACTCCTGAGATATAGTGGAAACATTTTGTTCTGGTGGAGAGTGGGGAGTGAAAACACCAATGCAGCAGAGAACGACCACATGAATCGGAATCCGCTTAACTTCTTAAGACAGACGACCGAGAAAGAAAGGCTCCGCGTTCTCCAAGTGGTTGATCTTAGCTTAGCGTGCTAGCCGCTGCTTCATTTCGTATAGTGATAACGCTTTCTCTTTCTTAGCGCTCCGCCCCCCCTTGTATAGTAAGGGGAACTTTGGTTGCGCGGCTTTCTCTTATACTTATAGGGGTCTATTTTCTCTGACTTGACTCAGCTTGACCTACTTGACTCAGCGGTTAGAGTATCGCTTTCATACGGCGAGAGTCATTGGTTCAAATCCAATAGTAGGTAAAACCGACCGAAAGCCCCGCTTTTGCCAGCATGACAGCAAGCACGGACTGGCAGCAAGGAGTCAACTGAATGACCAAAGCATCGGTTGCTTCCACTTGTGGCCTTCTTCGAGCGCCTTGACACCTTAATATCAACTCACCCCCCTCTTCCACAAGTAGGTGGAGACCAGGAGAGCCGGAAACCCCAACGGGAACCCTTCACCGCGCCACACGATTCTTTCGCGAAGCGCTCTCTCAGACGTTTCCACTCCTGCCCCCGCAAGCGAAGAGGTTTCAAGATACCAGTCGACCGAGTGAAAGTGAACAGCTCCGAGCAAATCTTCTAGAGAGCGTACCCTTTGTTTCTACTCTTTCTCTCTTCTAAAAAGAACTCAAAATCGAAAAAAGAAAAAGTTTCTTAACAGTCAGGAGTCCAGTATAGATGTAGGTAGAGGGCCATCTTCGTTCCCTGAATCCGCTAGTCAGTCGTCATTCAGTGAAGAGTCCTAAAGCATACCAGCAGTGAAGTGAACCTCTTAATTCAAGTGCAGTTCGATGATCTCGTGCTAGGGGCACTGAAAGCCATAAAAAATATCTATTGACTTTCTTGGATGGAGATCCAGTTCTTAGCTTAGTAAGATAATCGACTAGTCGCATAGCATGCTGGCAACATGATCATTGCTTACTATTCTTTTGGCACTAACTCAGGAAGGGAAGACATCCCACACCTCATAGACCTTTATCCAGGGTGGAGAGCACTGTCGGACTTAGCACTTAGGAGCTCTTTCCCTGTGTGAAGATCCTTCAAAGAAAAACAAAAATGATCCTAAGTGTTTTGAAGTGGTGCTCAGATCTCTTAAGGCTTCTTACTCTCTCAGTCTTCATGATCAGACATGCATTCAAGCCTTGATAATCATTCTGCCCGCCATTCCCAAAAGAGGGAAATGGCTCAGATTCCTCATATTACAGGCCTTAAACTAAATGTGGATGGTTCTGCTATTGACTTAAATAGTGCAGTAGGTGGCTGCATTAGAGAGTCGGTTTAATTGTTTTAGCATTCTCATGCAACTTTGGTCAGGGCAATAGGAGGCTGAGGCTAAAGCCTTACTCCAGGGCTTCTCTTAGCTAATCAGTTTGGCATTACACTTCTTAATTACATAGTTCAGCTTGAAAGCCAATCGATCAAATTCCTCTACCTATAGCTCCAGATAGCATGTAGAAACTTTCTATTAGAAAGGCATTTTAACGTTCTCACTTTTTCCTTCGTAGACTGAGAGATCCATTAGAAAGTAGGTATCTCGCTAGTGTCAAAATGAGACTTTCACTCTTTCCTTCTATGAGGACCCTTCAATGGCAAAAGTTTCTATCTCATAGAGTATAGGGGCAAGCTGAAATCGTATTGATGCTTTTAAGGCTTTCAGCACTAAATCGATCCTCATTCTCTCGTCTATGAAAAGGGACCTAAAGGGTGGGCTTCTCGGGTCACTTAGTCTTTTTTTTCAGTACCTCTCTTAAGCTTTACTGGATTTAAGAGTAAGAGATAGGCTCTTTCCGCGTTTCCGATGGTAGTTGATAGAGGAAAGGGCGATACGCTTTTCTTATCTTAAAGGAAAGGTTTGAGGGTTAGATTCCAGACCCCTACTGACGAAGAGGCCAAGAAAGAATGAATTGACTAGGACAGAGGGAGAGGCGGTTTATTTCGACAGCTAGAGCTAGGAGAAAGAGGTCATGGTGGAGATAGGCTTCGAAGCCAAGGAAAGCTTCGATCTAGGAAGAGGATAGGCGAATAGAGATGGGCGAGACCCTTGACCTATAAGTGAAACCGTCCCCGCTAGATGATTACTGATTCTACTATACTATAACCCGTCTTTGCTTCTCTTATTCAATTTCTGACTGATATTCCAATTCTTGATATTCCTCTAACTCTAAACCTGCCTATTCTCTGGTACATTAAAAAATTGCCTTCTATTGGGGGCATCTTCCCTTGTCTTGTCTATGATAATAATAGATTTCAATTCGACCTTTACTGATTGAACTGATCTTATTGAATCGATGGGCGGAAAGGAACCTACCGATTCTGCTCCCGGGGCCCTAAGCCAGCGGATCTTGCCCCCTTGTCCGGGTCGATACCATCCTATCTTCTAAGTGACAGACTTGAGCATGAATTTATAAAGTTGCTGCTCATCTATGTAAAAATGAGACTTTTCTCTCGGCCTCTTTAATGCCTAAAAAAGATCTGTCTTATCTCAAGCATGTGAAAAGCCCTATCCCATCTAGCAGCAGGGTGGAGAGCGAGACTGACCATTAATTCGACTATTCTAGAGCCTATTCTAACTCCACTATACAAGAAGGTCCTACTACTTGTGTGAAATCAGTCGCTTGAGAGCTTCGGGCTAGGTTATGGACGAGAGGCTAGGTACGATTTCCGAGCGATTCAAGGAGAGAGCGATGACAGTGACTTTCTCCTAGCTAAGAAAGGTAATCGATCCCCTTTCCCGGATGGAAAAGTTCGACCGATAGGGAGAGAAGGCGTTGGTGAGGCGACCGGAAGGCAGTTTAGTTTACTGTTAGAAAGCGAGAGTAGCTGTCTTTAGGGTGCTAGTTCCCTTTCTAACAAGCTGACCGGAATAGCGGCCCTCGCTTCTAGTCCCACTTGTAGCCTGATCGGGACTTCTTTCTCTCTTGCTTGAATGCCAACCAACTTTTCTGACTCTGGTTAGTAGCTCTATACTTTCACCCGCTTGAAATACCTTATCTTGCTGTAAGTGAATTAAGGTACTTTACTTGTCTCGTTAGAGAAAGGCAGCGAAGTAGAAAGCGAAGCTGGAGCCTTAGCTGCCTTGTCAAAGGAAAGCGAAGGTTGAGCCAAGCTACTTGTTAACTCTGGGTCCCATCCGTCCTGCCAAGAACTCGAACCGCCAACTCCGTTCACTGCCTTCTCTCCAGAACTCCAGTTTGGCTTGATTACTGGAACTCAAAAGCCCTAGCTTCTCTTACCTTCTAGAACTGTAAGGGAATTTCGGTAGTGAGGAACTGTCCCTCATGTTCCCTGCCTAATCTGAAAGACTAGCTCAGGTCAGAACTCATAGCTCAAACTCAACAGCCTAGCTTCGCTACAGAACTATGATCTACGACCACCCTCTCTCATCCGAAGCCATCGTAACATAACATATGTATCAACGATTCCAAAAAAGGACAGGAAATTGGATCCATCCCTGGAGGCATAGGCATAGACGAAGAAAGCAGAAGCATAGGGGTAGATGAAAGCAGGAGCAAAGGGGATTGAATGAGGGATGAATCTTCTGAACTGCTTGAGAGCTGGAAGATTGGGATATCCCGACTTCCCATTCTTATACCCGCTTTGAAAGGTAAGATATCGACCTTTGATGGGGGGCTCTCACAGGTCTACTCGCCAGTGTCTTCCTTCCACAAGTTCTACCTACGCTTCCCGGTTATAAGATCTCATACGGAAGAAGAGCCTCTAGGATCATTCATCATCCTCAGCAGCTTGAGCAGGCTCCTCAATGGCTTGGATAGCCCCTGAAGTAATATCCTAACGTGTACTCAAGAACACAAGAAAAGAGCTTTTAAATGGCCTTCTTTTTTTTGATCAAAAAGTAGTGTTTTCCCGTGTTTTTCGGCCATAAACTAGAGAGTTAGGTTAAAGGTAAGCCGGCTAAGAGGACTAGGAGCTTAGCTTGCTGGCGAGAAAGGGTGAGTGTTCAGTACGCTCTTTAGCCTTTAACAAGGGCTAAGCCGCTAGGAATGGCTTGCTGGCCTGTTGGGAGAGTGGAACGAAGTGATTCTCGTTAGAGAAGCACGAGTGGAACGGCTTTAGTGTCAGTAGGTGCCTAAATGAAGCGATTAAGCGTCGGGGGCTTTGCTGGCTTGCTGGCTAGCTCGTGCAATCAATAAAAAAGGATTCGCGTTAGTAAGCTAGCTTTGTAAGCTAAGCAAGCCTGGTTCTCCGGGCACTACGGTAGGACGTGGATCGACCATGACGAGAATGGACTTCTCCATAATGTAATAGAAGAGTCACAGTCCAGTTCCACGGGCTTTCTCCCTTCTCGACCAGACGAAGGAGATATGAATTCCATTCAGGCGGGTAAGGGCTTGGCTTGACCCTGTGTTCTCTCCTGGTCGGGTCGGAGGCGAAAACTGGCAAAGTTCATCATTCAGTGGTGGGGTGTTCGTAGAAAAGAAGGCGTCGCCCAACGAGTGGCAGATTTTGATGGAGTCTCGCTTGGATGCTGGGGAGATCCATAGATCTGGATAGAGTCCCCGGAATAGTACGCGCGCTAGCGCGCTACGGCTTACGCAGTTGATCGGATCAGATAGCCCTTCGGGCAACCAACCAAACCCGGCACATCAAATTCCATTCCGATCAAGAACTTGGAGGTATGGCTGAGTGGCTTAAGGCATTGGTTTGCTAAATCGACATACAAGAAGATTGTATCATGGGTTCAAATCCCATTTCCTCCGGAACAGAAGTGAAACGGGCGGGCGAAATGACGTGAGAGAAAGAACCTCTTGGTGGAGTCCAGCCCCCCAGAATAGCACTACTTAGTGACTAGGAGCGGAGAGACCTTTGCGCGTTCTTTTTGTTTGATCGGCCTATCTTCTTTCTATAAGCAAGCTCCCTCCGGCTGTCCAGGGACTGGACGGCTCTCGGTTCTTGAGCATGTTGGGGGATTAGGCGGCAGTTGAAAGAGCTGCTCGAAAGCTTGGCGAAGAAGCGAAAAAGGCCTATCTATTCTCTTTTTTTTAGTACAAGGGCTTTTTACTAGTCAAGTGGTAAGGTAGGGCGCTATTCGATGAATAAAACATATTTTAGGAAAGTGGTTCAGGTAGCTCAGCTGGTTAGAGCAAAGGACTGAAAATCCTTGTGTCAGTGGTTCGAATCCACTTCTAAGCGGGCCAAGGGTCCAAAGGCCGGGAGCGAGCCGGATTTTTAAATTCAAGTGCAAGAGTCAGCCAAAAAATGTGAGCGCTCCTGCACTATACGGCTTTTTTGCGTCGCCCTATCTTGCTGGAGGCAGATTTCGAAAAAAAAGCTGTTTCTTAGGTTCTCGCGTCCCTGTGCCCAAAAGGATGGGTGAGTTCGGTTTGAGTGTTCATCGATCGGGTGGATCTATATGCTCCGGGGTGGTGAGACGAGGTGTAGCGCAGTCTGGTCAGCGCATCTGTTTTGGGTACAGAGGGCCATAGGTTCGAATCCTGTCACCTTGATGTGAGGCATTCCGTCAGCAAATACTCAAATATGAACATCCATCGACCGTTACCACTTCCTCTTACTCGTGACTCGTATATGTACTTTATATAGCAAGCACACGAGACCTATAGCTAAAGATCATATAGCGCCACAGTATATATATATACGAACCTATACGGAACACTTATCTCTTTCTCAGTGCTTTCTTTAGGCTCCTGGCTGCTCGTTGGTAGAACACAACCCATATGATATTGAGCTTGAGCATTCGGGCTTCTTTCTTTTTTTTTTAAGAAATGCTTCTTTAGAATTCTAAGGTGGCAGGGCAGCTAGTTTGAGTGGGGCCTGACGGTTTCCCGAACTTCTTCTTTCATTTTAGATTAATAAGGGGCTAGTTGGGGAGGAAATCTCGATGGCAATCAAGGATGGATTTATATTTCGGAAGGGGTGCTTACTGAAATAGTTCAACACTACGCTCATTGCTCTTCTTCTAAAGTCCCTTGGAGCCAATCGGTTGCCTGAAGCTTGACATGATGAAGGCGCTTTGAAGCCCTTCCCGAAGGAAAGAGGGAATGGCCCTTCCTCTTACCTTCTGTTGAGACTGAGATAGAAGACTGGGCTTTCTCCCTCTTCTACCGGGAGGCCGCGGGAGTCAACTCTGTCTCATCCTCATCCCCCTGGTAAAGGCGATCCTAAGCCCTCCTCTCCGCCTAGGAGGCACCTGTTTGGATGAAGGCACGGGTCGTCTAACAAGGCATGGGACCCATAGATTCATTGTCTGCTGTGCAGAAGCTTCCTTCCTGCACCTGCATGCGCGCTTCCCCAGAAGGAGGCACACATTGTAACAATTCATCGCGATAGCTGCCTTTGGCTCTACTCTAATTGGCAACGAGACAGTGGATTGATTCCTACACCTATGGGCTCACTTCCTCCTCTAGTCCGAATCAAGATGGCTCCTCTCGATCTTGTGATGCCTTCGGCCCAAAATTATCCAGATAGCTGCCTTGACTTTGATATTAGTCAAGGGAAAGCTTATGAACGGTTCCGAAATGACACGCTATTCCGTCTCATCCTTTCGCCCCGGATGGTAGGAATAAGATAAAGGAGGAGGACTTTTTTGACTTCAACCGAGGAAGACTCGCACCCGCGTCTTTGTTTGAATCACTGACAGTTCGGGCAGGCCCGCAGGACTGGAATTCTGAAAAGAAGGAATGTCTGGCTTTTCCTATTCTAGTGCAGCGGTATAAATCGCTTCACTTTGAGTGGGCTTGGCCCGCGCCTTGACAAGGCTGTTGCCCCTCCTTCCACCCGTAGAGAGAGCCGGAGTTAGGCCTTTGGATTGATTGATAGTAGGATCAATGATGTTTAGTTTCATTCAGGATCGACATGCCCCAGGTTTGAAGAATTCGATGACAGGCCTTCGCTGCAAAAGATCCCGGAATTGGTCGATTCGGAATCGGCTGGATTGGAGGAATCCGGAGCCACAAGGATCTTCAACGGGTTCGAAAGTCTTTTGATTCCAGGCGGCCGGCCCAATTCTATGGAATTCGCTATAAGTCAAGCTTGTCGACTATCAAAGGAAAGGCCGGTTCGAATTTGTTCTTTCTTTTTTTATTTTTTTTCTTTGAAAGGCAAAGCCTTAAATTAATAGGATCTAAAATGAAAGTAACTGGAGGGGGATTTAAGCCAAACCTCCAAAGAAAAGGCCCATAGGCTACATAATCATAAAGAAAAGAGCTAAAAGACCTATGATGGTCGGAAGCTATATAAGCCCAAAGCATCATGAAGCAGATGACTTTTGCAGCAAGTGGGAAACTGATCTTCTGAGTAGAACACCATGCTGTCCCTATGAGCGTGAGCAAAGGATGCCAGCGAATCTGCTACTTTGTTCCCTTCTCGCAAGATGCGGGAAAGATTGCATGAAGGAGATAAGAGAGACTTGCATGATCGCGTCAAAGATACCAAGTTCCAAGGGGAGCTCCCTGTATGAATGAAATGCAACAAGACTTGAGCGTCAAGTTCCATACATGAGAGGGGTATGCCTAATTGGGAGGCAAGATCCAAGCCAGTGATTAACGCCCGAGCTTCTGCTTGCATGTTCTTACCCGAAAAAAAAATAGCCTGACCTTGGTAATTCCTGATAACACCACCCCCTGTTATGAATCCATTTATAGCGGAACCGTCCACATTGAGTTTGAAAGAGCCAATATCAGGTGGATGCTAACCCTACGTCCCCTCTTAGGTTTAGGGGAAATAATAGGAACCTGAAGAGCATGAAGGCAAGCTTGATCATGTAAACCCAGCCGGGTGGAAAAGAACCACAGTGTCAAGCAGCCACTTCAAAATTAGCTGTCTCGTTTTCACTATATTGAGCTTTACATTGTCATGAATAATGGAATTGCGGTCTTTCCAAACTTCCCGTAGGATAAATAAAGCAACAGAATTGCGTAAAAAAGAATACTGGGAGCAAATAGTATCAGTCCACCAAGACTCAAGACGCTGCTCGAGAGACTGAGCTTGGGATATTGAGATGTTAAGATGAGACGCGAAGAAGGACCAAAGGGATGCAGCCAGCTCTCCTTGAACAAAGAGATTCGAGATGGATTTACTATGAGGGCTGGAACAGCAAAGACAACAAGAGGGAAACCGAAAACCCAGAGACTTAATACGCTCATCAGTGGATATTGCCTTATGCATAAGTCGCCAAACAAAACCTGCAATTTTTGGGTGTACCCATTTATTCCAAACATATTTCCACCAGTAGACAGAAGGATGAGAAGCCCGCGTCGATTCCCATGCACTAGAAACAGAGAAGGCATCCATCAGGATGAAGTAGCCAGTGAAGTTTGCCCTCATAAACCTCAGAAAGACAGCCCCGCATAGATTGAATTTATTGAATGGAGATAGCAAAATACTCATAATTTCATCCGGGGTCATTGAAGGCCTCTTTGACAGAGATATGAGGCCGAGGAGGGTTGTCTACCTGCAGAGGAGAATTCAACCACATATCATGCAAAAAAAAATGTTACCTTTACCGATAGACCACAAGGCGTGGGAGAAAACAAAGTCCAGCTGGGCATGGATGGCTCTCCAACAATGAGAAGCACTCCTAGGAATTGAAGAGAGAACAGCCCTGTGAGGGGCACCATATTTGCTTCGCATGAACATAGCCCAAAGAAAAGAGAGTCCCCTTTATAGTATAGAATTCCACGCCTATGTGCAAGGCTTGCATCACTTGATGTAACGAACGAATTAGAACACCCCCTTCCTCCTTAGGACAACAAATGGTCTCCCATGACACCCAATGATGTCTCTCTTCTCCATTAGAGCTCCAAAAGACATTCTAAAAAAGACCCTGCCCAAATATGCGACTCTATAGGGATAAAAAAAAATGAAATTCATAATGGTATTCTAAATAGTATCTTACTTTTGACCTCTTCCCTCTTCCTGGGCAGCAGGATAGAGTGGGCTTTATGGTTGATGTCAGCTACTCTCTTCCTGCTTTACCTTCTAGAGAGCCCAGTACATAGTCTAATGGCATGGGCACTCGAAGGAAAGGTATAAATTCCATTGTCCTAGGGATTCGTATTTCCCATTGTCCTTATGGATGAGGGAATCGAGTTGCGAAAGATGAGGGAATCTACTTGAGTCCCCCTAAAGCAGGGTATTCTTCCTATTTTCCCTCTTCCTCCAGCTATCAACAGGATAGAGTGGAGCCTCACATAACCCCCTTTAGCACAGAGAAATGTACACCTAATGCCCGGACTGAATCTAAGTTATTCTATACATTGATTATAAAGTGACTTACGAGTCGGAATGGTCGGGCATAATGA
>NC_042406.1:97500-102500 GCF_052625555.1 Lactuca saligna
TCTAGTCTCGTTTGGTTTCGAGAGCCTCCCCCTCCCCGTCCCTTACTCGTCTTTTGCGTCATCCTTTCATTTTTTTCCGTATGCCGGGGAAAATGCCTCACCTTTCTACATGAATTATTAGAAGAATTTCCGTCTCTATAAAACAGAAGGAAAAGCCCGGGTGGAAGCACAAACTAAAGGAGAGAGGAAAAGTCGAAAGGGGGGAAGAAGTCTAGTGCTAGTTCTTACTGAAACTTCTTGATTTTATCTAACTTTCATTTTTGAGTGGTTTCTTTGTTCTCTTATTTGGATTGAAAGAAAGAAAAAACTTCCCTTTCTTTCTCTTCTTTTTTTTCCTTCGACGAATTGAAGCTATGACCAATGGCCCCCTAGCTGAATAGGCGTAAGAAAGCTACCTGAAAAAAGGCAAGGTGCACCTTGGATTGAACTCGACGAATTGCGTTTTGCCAGATATATTTTTTTAGAAAGATTCCCATTAAAAAATAGAAAGAATCAAAATAGAAACTAAATACTAAATCAAGGCGCATACGCGGGAAGGGGGCCTTACTACTTCTTCATTCAGGGGGGGGGAGACTAGCCTCATGACTTCCCACTGGGCGAGAGGTGCACCTAACCCACCTACCCACTCATCAATCACGGTGTTCAGCTGACTTGCACTGGTAGACCCCTATTGTATTGGAATTAGGCGCCCATCTTTTGACTGTTGTCAACTAATCTCTTCAATGTTAGATTCTACTCTATGTTAGAACATTTCTGTGAATGCTATTCTGATCTAAGTGGTCTTATTCTGTGTCCCGTGCTAGGAAGCATTACTCCTCTTTTCATTCCAAATTCAAGAATACGACCGATACGATTGATTGGTCTGTGCGCCTCTCTTATTACTTTTTTGTATTCCCCTGTTCTTCGGATACAATTCGATCCTTCTACGGCCAAATCTCAATTTGTGGAAAGCCTTCGATGGCTTCCTTATGAAAACATCCATTTTTATTTGGGTATAGACGGTATCTCTTTATTCTTCGTGATATTGACCACATTTCTGATCCCTATTTGCATTTTAGTGGGTTGGTCTGGTATGAGAAGTTATGGGAAAGAGTATATTACAGCATCTCTAATTCGTGAATTTCTAATGATCGCCGTGTTCCGCATGCTGGATCCTCTACTATTCTATGTTCTTCCCGAAAGCGTGCTAATCCCTATGTTGTGCGGAGCTGAGCATCTTATATTCGCTGGGATCAAGCTTTTCCTCTGCAGGGGCCTTGTGCAGTAAACCCCCTACGGGCGGTCGTCCGTCGTCGTAAAGTAGTCCCCGCGAAGCTTTCGGGAAGAGGGGTAGTCTTGTGTGTAAGCATAGCATTTCTGGTCGAACCCGCCCAACCCAACTAAGAAGAACCGAACCTGACAAACACATCTTTTTCCTTTGGGGAGGGTACTCCGAGTAGTGGGTACCTCGTAGGACCTCGACCCGCCTACTCGGGTCTTGTATGGATATGCAGGAAGGGGTGCTCCTAGGTGTGTGTAGGGGTTGTGTTTGTTCGCGAGAATGGATTCCTCGTCAAGTCAGTTTGGGGGGTGTGGACACACTTGCGCGAATTCGGGTAACGGCTACAAGGGAGAAAGAAAAAGGAAACTGTACCCGACCAGGGATGGACGTAAACTCGTAAGCTACCGAGGGTAGGGATAATCGTCCAGGTCTTATTGTGAAAGAAAAAAGCCGCCCCGCCACAGCAGGCGGGTTGCTTCCTCTGTCGTCGCCGGGGAGCTCTTGGCGAGGAGACCTTAGGATAAGTTGCTAAAACAAACGGGGGGGGGAGGATCGACCCGTTCAGTAGAATTCCGAAGAAAGACTGTTGGCAGCAGGTGGAGACATTTCTTTTGCCCCTTCAAAAAAGAAAAAAAAAAAAAAAAAAAGAAATGCGGGCAGGGTGGAGCTCGGCAGAGGGTTCGAGAATAGGGTAGGGTCCAGTTCTTAAGATTCAGATAATAAAAAAGTTCCAAACCTTTATGCATGCACCTCCGTACAAGTGCTGCGTACAAGTTCCGGCCAGGATGATCGGGAAAGATCAAACCAATTTGAACCGCTCACATCACAGTAGTAGTAGCGTAAAGGCCGTAAGCCGGGGGGCGGCCATAACATAAAGCTATTACTTTCACACCTCTCTCTCTTTATCTATAGATATCTAAAAAGAGAGAGATCCGCTGCGTGAGCAACCCGACTGTGCGTTACATGTGCTCTACAGGCTGCACTCCTTCTTTCTTCCCCCTTTTTTCTTTTGATTTGGAAGACGGGCGTTGCGTTTGGTTCGAAAGGCATGGTTTTCAGTATGTCTCCAGATAGGCCCCCCACTAGTCCGGCTAGCTAGTGAGTGGTTCTTTCGGGCGGGAAGCAGGCCGGGCCCTACGGGCGGGCATCCCCCGCAACGCAAGCAGCATTGTTCGCCACCACCCGAGAAGCAAAAGATTCTAGAGTCCAGGCTGAAAATACATGCATAGATAGTGGTCTAATGACAAGGCCGACGACGGAAGCTCGGGACGGAGCCGTATGATGCGGAAGTCTCACGTACGGTTCCCCGAGAAGGGAGTGGCTACCTACTGGAGCTTCGACCAATCACCACCGGTCAATTCCGCTTTGGGGCCACCCCTTACTCTACCATTATTATAGGGGTATGGGGTTCGAGACAAAGAAAGATCAAGGCAGCATATCAGCTTTTCCTTTATACTTTACTTGGATCTGTTTTTATGCTATTAGCTATTCTGTTGATTCTTTTCCAAACAGGAACCACCGATTTACAAATTTTATTAACCACAGAATTTAGTGAGCGGCGCCAAATCTTTCTATGGATTGCTTTTTTCGCCTCTTTCGCCGTCAAAGTGCCTATGGTACCAGTTCATATTTGGTTACCCGAAGCTCATGTAGAGGCACCTACGGCAGGATCCGTCATCTTGGCGGGAATTCTTTTAAAATTGGGAACCTACGGCTTTTTAAGATTTTCAATACCCATGTTTCCTGAAGCGACACTTTGTTTCACTCCTTTCATTTATACTTTAAGCGCGATTGCTATAATATATACTTCCTTGACCACTTTAAGACAGATCGATCTTAAGAAGATCATTGCTTACTCCTCAGTAGCTCATATGAATCTGGTGACTATTGGTATGTTTAGTCTGAACATACAGGGAATTGGAGGTAGCATTCTACTGATGTTAAGTCATGGACTGGTTTCTTCAGCCCTTTTTCTATGTGTTGGTGTTCTATATGACCGACATAAGACTCGACTTGTTAGATATTACGGAGGTTTAGTGAGCACCATGCCGAATTTCTCTACCATTTTCTTCTTTTTCACTTTGGCCAATATGAGTTTACCTGGTACTAGCAGCTTTATCGGGGAATTTCTCATCTTAGTAGGAGCTTTCCAAAGAAATAGCTTAGTAGCCACATTAGCAGCGCTTGGGATGATTTTAGGCGCGGCGTATTCCCTTTGGCTATATAATCGTGTGGTTTCTGGGAATTTAAAACCGGATTTCCTCCATAAATTCTCCGATCTAAATGGTAGAGAAGTTTTCATATTTATACCTTTTCTTGTTGGAGTTGTTTGGATGGGTGTTTACCCCAAAGTGTTCCCGGACTGCATGCATACATCCGTAAGTAACTTAGTGCAACATGGAAAATTTCATTGAGAGGAATCAGCAAAGAAAAGAAAAAGGGTCAACATCTTAATGTGTATTTGAGAGATTGTCCTCGGGCTGAAGAGTGCCCACATCTAAATAAAGTATGAAAAAAATTATAAAAATAAGCGAGAACTTCTTTTTCATTTTGGCAAAAAAAAGAAAGCTCAATCTAGGAATTTTTTTTGGGGGGGTGGTCCACCGACAGGGACAACTGCCAGCAATTGAAAGAAAGTTGCGAACAGACAAAATGAGGATGTTTGACACCTCGATTGTCCCGAAGCCCTCTCATGCGAATTAAATCAACTTAGTCAATGTTTTGCCCGGTTTTACTGAAGGCAAAAAGAGCCTTAAATTGTCCGGCACCTTCGCGCGCATATGTACATTCCGTCGTTAAAGTGCTCCTACCTTTCCTTTTCAAGGAGAAGCGGTTGAGAGCAATCGAGAAGAGCTACTCGACTCAAAGACGAGAGGAAGCGAGTGAAAAGGAAGGATAGGGGGAGGAAGATGACTATCTAAAGCCGATAGTCCAGTAGGTCCTTGTAAGGCGAGTGGAAGGAAGTGACTCGACCGATAGGTTGAGGAAGTCGGGCAGGTCTGGAGGTAGTGCCTCCTAAGAGAGATGATAACTGCACCATTCAAGATCAATGCTTGCATCCGGAGATAGATGGGCGAAAGATGGACGAAAGCCCTTTCAAGTGGAACTGATTCTTATCTGGTTGTTCAAAGCCTGCCTACTTTTGATGACATGAGATTCAAGACCCCCTTAAATAAAGTAAAGGCAGCTGATCCCGATTTCCTTGATCCTTCATCTGGCTGGGCTGTCGATAGAGTAAGCTGGATGTGCTAGTCGATCTTGTAACCCACGAAAGCTCAAGAAAGAGAATGTCCTCTCAAGGCCGGTCTTTCAACCGCCTCCTTTAAAAATCACCTGGCATTCCTCTAGTTAATCTGCCGCGGGGTAGGGAGGTCCCTCTCTAGTTCATAACCTTTCTTCCAAAGCCTCCCCCGATTCTACTTTTGGCAGGCCATGGCGCGGATAAAAGCTTATGGGTTTTCTCCTGCTTATTCATTAGGGCGAGTGGATGTCAAGGGAGGGGATCATAGTCTTTCAACTCATCTGGAATATCACGGAGCAGCTTCGTGCCCCTGTTCCGGTCCCCGATGCAGCCCCGTCATCAGTAGCTAAAACCAAGGTCGGCCCTCCCCCATAAGGCCCCGGAAGTTGTATCTTATCGAGTGGACTTATCAGCATCACGCTTCAAAAAAAGTGTCCAACTCTGCGCGTGACTCGCATTGGCAACTTTATCCCACCCTACATCAGCCGGTGTGTGTGA
>NC_042406.1:112500-130000 GCF_052625555.1 Lactuca saligna
GAACAAAGTAACTTTCGAAGTGGACTGGGAAGGAATGCGAATAGGTATTTCAATTGTTGGACTAAATGAATAGGCAAGGAAGGCAAGGCACTTGACTGAAAGGTCCTACCCGACTCATTCTTAGGACAGGCTTAGCTCTAGCTATCTAAAATGAAGAAATTGTACAAGGGAGAAATCCTATTTCACAAAGTAACTTCTCAAAGGTCGAAGGCGTAGTATCGATTGCTTGTGTTGGACTACCTTTATAGGATAGATCTGATATACTGTTAGGTTTTGGTTGGACTGCTTTGTACGGAATTCACTGAGATTGACTTTAGATATCGCATTTCCGGTATAGCATTTACTGTTCGAGATTTCCGGTATGTAATTGACTCGTATATAAAGAAAGAAAGTCTTTCAATTCCTAGTTCGATATTCCAGATATTCCATTAGAATGACTGATGTTGGACTAGCTGACTCCCTAAGCTTTGCCGTATTGCATTAGAAAGTGGGGAATTCCATCGTCTTTGGTATGCGAATTTCAAGCTGCTACTGCTCCGATAGCTGCTTTAGAGGTTGCTTAGCCGGTATCTGACTGAACTAGCTGGTTTAGATTTCATTAGTTGAAAGTCTCGCACTATTTACACTATTTCAACAAAGACTGTGTAAAATGGATATGATATAAGGGAAGGATTGACCTGTTGGTTGACTTCTCAATTGAGAAAAGACTGGAATGAAACTGGCAATGCTCTCTTCGGTTTTCATCCGGTTGGCAATCCTATCTTCGGTCCTAGCTGAGTTCTGTCTTAGCTTTACGGCAAAGGGATAGGCTTAGCCTATTGAATGGGGAGAGCTAGGCTGCATTCACCATCGAATAACGGGGTAAAAGGCTACTTTCAGATCTCTTTCCCTGTAGTCGTACTATGACTTTCTGAGGGATTGAACTCTAGTCGTACTATTCGATATCATCTAGCAAAGAAGTCAGCTATGGGCAAGACTTGGGGCGGGCCACCAAAGCGGGTTTAGCCGGTTAGAGCTCAAGAGAATCGCTTCACGCCTTGCTTGCAAGAGCTAGACAGCAAAACCATTCCTAGCAACCATTGCTTTCGAAAGAGCAACCATTTCAGGGAACATCTACTTGAGAATTTTCTATAGTGAAAGCCTTTTTTCCAGGCAAAGACCCCACTCATAGGGTGAAGGCAGCCATCACTGGAGAATAGCTCCTAGCCTTATTCTAAGAAGGCGCATGCCATCAAACGAAAGGAAGGGCCCAAACCGTTAGGGAGCATATGTTTCCAATAGCAAGAGTCAGTCCAAGCAGCGGAACACGTTACCCATTGAAACTAGGGAAGTTTCCAAACTCAAATTCGAAATGAGATCTTCCATCTTGATTAGCATGGTAGGTAGGCATGAAAGATGAGGCAAAGAATGTTCCGCATCTCCCCGGCCAGAAGCTTTCAAGACAGGCAAAGGTAAGGGGAAAAACAGTGAAGAATGACTTTGCTAGGAGTTAGGACCTTTCATCCAATACATGTAAGGGGATTTTGATCCCAATAGAATGCTATTTTACCTAGGTAAAACCCACGTTAAGGATACCTCTTTATACCCTTTCTATTATAGGCTTAAAGCATGAGGGTGGACCCTTATTTTAGCTTGCCTATAGCAGGTATTAGAGAAGGATGACCCGCATGTGGGTGAAAAGCCTCTCTAATAGCGGAGAGTGATAGTACGATGGATAGGTCTCATCAGAGGTTCTGGCTGGTATTGCTGCTATAAGTCCGTTCGGGGAGTCCGTGGCATAAAAAAAGAAGGATTTGAGTCTGAGAAAGACTGTTTCCCCATTTTCATACGAATAGTGAGAAATCTCAGAGTTTCTCCAGTTGGGGCATAGAAAGAAGACCTGAACTCGGTGTTTCCTCAATCTGAATAGATCAATCTGGATTATAGGCCAGCAAGCCCGGAACCAGCAAGTGGGAGCCTGCTGGCAAAGAGAATGTTAGTGAGTCTTAGCCATGATCAGACGAATGGTGTCAAAGACGAGAAAGAAGAAAGAGGAAAATGAGACATTCAATCATGATTTAGCGGGGGCAGTTAGACGATGCAAGGTATGCTTCAGAAGGCCTAGTTCAATCTGAGAGGTTTCCCATGCTCTCGCTCCTTAGAAAGATTAGGTGATAGGATACGCCGACCTTTAGTTAGAAAGAGCCGGGTGACCCCCTATCAATCTGCTTTCGCCGCTAGCCTCTCCTTTGCTTTTTTAGGTTTCCCATGCCTTGAAGAGGTTAGAGAGGGATATCAAATCCGGATTGAAAGATAGGCATAGATAGTCTAATCAAGAGGATTAGGCATGAGCATACAAAATCAGTCAAATATGAGAAAGATAGATACGAAATCCGGATCAAAAAGATAGAGATATCAGAAATCCGGTATGGAATGCTAGATCAATCTGAAAGATGAGGCATGAATGCTAGAAGGCAGGGATAGGTATTCAACCAGAAACCTGAACCCTTTAAGTCGTTCCTTCTATGGGTAAGTCAAGTTCAGTTAGAAAGTCCTTCCCTCTCTGCTCATCCTTCCCCGTTCCTAGCTTAGCTCTCACTATTGAAGCTCGTACGCAATGAGCCTCTCACGTTTCACTGAGATTGCTGCTTAGTCCTTCTCAAAAGCCTAATTCGTTCGCCTATGAATAGTCAGCCGATAAAAGTAGAATTCTTTCGCCTATAGGTAGCCAAAATCCCGGAAAAAAGGAACTTGATGATGTTCTTCTCCCCTCGTGGTCTCTATCTATAGATCCTAGACGGCGGAGACCATCTAGCTATTCATTAAGAAATGCCTGAAATGCTTGCTTTAAGCCGCGTACGAAAACCCCACATGCACCTTTCACCCCTCGAAAATACCCTGATAATGAAAGTCAGCGCCCTTCGAATGGACAATGGGGGAAGGTTTGTCTTCCATGGTAGCTAGGTAGCCCCGCATGAAGGTGACTCGCCCCCGATTGTAGGAAGCCCACTCTACAGTCTGACATGCTTTCCGTATCTAAGGTAAGGGGAATAATGCTAATCTATGTGCCAAGGAAGGTAGGCCTTTAAGGGAAGTAATTCATCCGGTAGGTACTACTAACTAGAAGAGATTGAGAAAAAGGGATTTTATCTCCCTAAGGTCGAGTCTCCTTCCTATCCTTTTCAGTCTGTTTTCACTTCCTCCATCTTTGGAATTGAATCAATAGTAGCAGAAGGAGGCAAGTAACTGATTAAGGAAAGGCATGAGTTTCATTTTCCAAGTAAGTTATGAAAAAAAGTTCTTATTAGCTTTCACCCTTTCTCCGCTTCAAAAGGAGCCGAATTTCAAGAACTTAAGACTTTTTAGACGGCCCTAAAGAAAGAAGTACAGGAGCTGAAGTCGATTCGCCAACAGAGAAGGGGGGTCGGACATGAATACGATTTGCGGACATGAAACATAATAAAGGCAGATGCCAAGAAGTGGGCAAGGAACTTCCATAGGGACTTGTAGTCTTTACTTCCTTTGGAGGCTGGGATAATAAGGGCTTCAGTTGTTGAAGAAAATGTCCCGATGAACCTTTATTCGCACTTTATGTCGCTAACCCGTGGCGGACAGAGCTAGCAGGTGACGGTAAAGGTACCTCCACATTTCGAACCTCGGGAGAGAAGGACGTTGATCGAGCTTTTCCATGCCTAGTCCCAGTTTCGGTTAAAGACCCAGAACGGGCTACAGATCTATACTAATGAAGTTTTTATGTGATAAAGTCAAGCCAGGAAGTCCTTCTCTCATTCTGGTGCTTGTAAGATAAGACCAGTAGATGAATTAGGAAAGAGGGCCTATGCCCGGTTAAAGTGAAAGGCTGTAGTGAGAGCGACGGGGCTTACTTTCTCTTTGGTTCAGCTACTAAATAGATAAGTCATTTCTGCTCGACTATAGCCATCGGGGTGGGGATGAGGCAGAAACACTTGCCGCACGTGATAATGCCACATTAGATAGAACAGTTCCCTATCAATGGAAGCCTTCGATGAAGAAGGTAAGTAAATGCTACTTAAGAAGCACAAGCACCCTTTTTTATTCACTAAGGATGAGATGGTGCAGGAGCGGGTCGATGATGACACTGGGGAAGCCCAGTCAACCAATAGGGGGAAAAAAATTCCATTCACTTGTTTAACTGCTAAGAATAATTTTATCTTTCGACTGGGAACTGCTTACCTTTGGTGCTTTCTATTTTTTTATATAAGGTAGTAATCCCGTAGAGGCAAGGGCGAATCGAGTTAGCATCCCGCCATTCATGCCATGCCTTGTCAGCTAGGCTAGTTAGCTAATTCCTTCCAAGAAAATAGATTATGCGATGATGCGCGTAATAGATCTCTTATTAGGTTATTAAAAAGTCATTTCTAGAGGAATGGGCCATGGAAGACTAAGAGAAGAGAACCTGAAATGAAAGGTCAGATAGTGAAAGATGAACAAGAAGCCACAACTCGAAGGCTAATTCATGCTTTGCCAATGAGTGATGTTATTTTACTTAATATCCCAAGTTAGGAATAAGATCACAGCTTATCCCGCCACAAAGCGATTAAAATCTCTTTTCCATAGGCGCTAACTCTTACTTAAACAGCTTCGCTTCCTTCCCCAGATGCATGAGATGAAGGAAAGCGAGGGCGAAAGGAAGGCTTTGACTAACTCCTTCTAGGGTGTAATTCCAAGCTCTCGTATGGCTATGAGACTCACAATCAGGCGTCGCACCTTAGTAAGCTTTCAGGAAAGTCAGGACTATTTATTGCCGCATCAAGGAAAGATGAAATATTTTCTGTTAATACTCTTTATTCCCACATTTTTTGAATCCAAGAAGGAGTTCGATATCCGTCTAAAAAAAATAGAAGAGAGAAAGTCTAATTCCACATCTATTAGGGGCACTGAGTATATGGTGTAAGTCCTTGCTGTGTTAGCTAGGCCACCTGCCTGAAGCGTTGAAGATAGAAAATTATGGTTGCTTGTTGATTGATTCGGCGTAACGAGTGATAGAGATACCTTACGAGGGTTTAAGGAAAGAAGTTCGTTCAGGATGTTAAACTTTTTTCAATCGGGCTGTGGACCCATAGACATTGAGATTGATGAGACTCGGGAACGAGGTCGTCCCCTGTTCGTTGTTTTTCCTGAGAGAAAGATGGTCTCGAAGCACACTCTGGTTCGCGCCAATCCCTTCACTCCAGTAATCCATACCCGGACGTCCGCGATGGCGTAAGCACGTCGCAAGTCTGCTCACCGGTTATTGCATTAAGCACCGGTAATTCACCAAAAGCAAGAGGCTCCTAAAAATTTTAGAGTCAGATTCACGTGCAGCCTTGATCTTATTATACGATATACCACAAAATTTTCTATTCGATGGACCAGGAGGAACAATCGAAAAAAGCTCGACCAGTACGGTATCTCTTTGAATCCTGAATATGGTGATACCCCCGATTGTACCAATCTACATATGTCTATCCCCGTTACTAGTTATTGTCATTTGGATTCCTTTACTTTATTTGTCCGATGAGAAATGCGAAACGAAAGAAGGATCCTCCTGCTGGGAAATTAGATCCTACTCTTTGTCCACAGAAAATGGAGAGAGGAATTGATGTCTTTTTTGAATCCGGCGTCGGGACTGACGGGGCTCGAACCCGCAACTTCCGCCTTGACAGGGCGGTGCTCTGACCGATTGAACTACAATCCCAGGTTGGAACCTTAACCTCTTACGGTTGTCGAGAGATCTCAATCTACTACATCTACTCTAAAGGCAATGCAAAGAGTTCACGCCGGATCGAAGGCATGCTCTTAGTTAGCTTATGAGCGAAGGGTACGAGAGTTGTTCGAAAGTATTGGAGCGAAGGTTTGAAGACGCTCGACCAACGGGAGAGGAAGGAAGAAAGGCGAGGTTCGACCGTAACGTAATAAGGGAGGGTGCCTCCTTTCAGAGTGTGATTCGTCGTTTCCAATGCGGTTAATTGCTATTAGGCTTTTTAGGAAAGTTCCCCTTTTCTTATGCAGTTAGCTCGACTCCAGGTATAGCTCTGAATGGGCATGTAGCCGTAGGCGGGAACTCTTCTTTTTATCTTATTCTTTGGTCAGGCAAGTCGGCTGGTAATCCCAACCGAATAAGCAATCGAAATCGCTACAAGCAACCTATTTCATACCCTTTTCGTCGTACTTCCTCTTCTCCTTCTCTTCTTTCTCTCCCTGCCGAGCTTGTTGGAGTGCCATTGCCAAGATCTAGTGTAATTCCTTTTCCCCGGGAGCCAGTCGCACTAATGCTAGTATCAATAGGAAGATCTTTATTGCTTAGGAGATTTCTGGTTTTCTCCCCTGTAGTGTCAAAGTATTTGGCATAAAGAGCCCTCAATAACTTGCTTGTCCTGTACGCGGATAGAGGGAGTTTCAACTCGGCCTTCTACTAAGAGTGTTGCACAAATTCCTTTTCTTATCCCTTCTAGTTTAAGCCTTTCCTTCCTATGTAACCAAGTCCTCCTATGAACCTATCCCCGCCTAAAGGATAGGATAGGATAGATTACAACTATAAAGTAAAGGCTGTCTTCGAGCAAGCTCTTAGCTTTCATCGTGAGTGAGAGAGGAATTGAGGCTGATTCAACTCAAGCAGCTTGCACATGATTGTCTTGTGTAGTGTGTGATATCTTTCCTTTGTTAAGTGGAAGTGGGAACTATCTAAGATCTATTATCCATCCCTTTCTTGGGCACAGTCAAAGACCTTGCAACTAAGGGCTTCAACCGATGCCTTCAAGCTCACCTAACTTGGTTCTAGTGTTGTGACTGGCACTCTACCAAATCCATCAATTCTTGGATTGGTTGCTTCTGAGAGAGCTGCTCTTCCGACTGCTCGTATTCATCCCTTCCCCATGAGGGCAATCAGCCCCTTGCTTTCATTTGAATATTGGCCCTCGCGCATCACGGCTAGATTTGAGTCACTCATAGCTAGGGCTTTCTATTTCATCAGGACGGCTTCTCCTCTACTGAGCTCATCGCCCCTTTCTATCAGCTTCCGCTACCTGTCTGATGAGGTTTTACGGAGGCTCCTTTGACCGGTCTGAGGCTTTACCTCACCCTATCTCGCTTACTCGTTGTGGTTTACCACGGAATAAACCTGCTTTTCATCGTAAGATGATGAGGGGTCGCTCCTGGAGTTGCTAGTGAGTCCGAGTGAAAGAGTCAACTGCTTGCCCCTTGCGCTTTACCGGTTTGGAATGAGAGCCTTCATGTCAGCCTTCTCACCCATGGAATCCCTCTTATCTTATAGTTCTCTATCTAGCTGCATTCTAACACCCTCTTTAGGCTCTTCGGTATTCCTTCGTGACTGAGGCGGCAAGTCGCTTTCTTGCCCTATTCTGAATAGAACTGGAGCCGGCTTTGTTTAAGAAGTTAAGCTACAATACAATCTCTCTTTCTGGCGCAAAGAATGCCTACTGACAGCAGCTTCCAATGGCAAAAGAAGTACTCTCCTTTGGTCCTCGGGCTAGTTCATCTATCTATCTATCAACTCAGCAAAGTGGCTGCGGGGATTCGATGTGCCATCTGCGGTTCTTAACCGATTCACTCCAAAGCGGTTCACATGCCACCCGTCTTGGTAGATCCTACCCTTTTCCTTGCTAGTAAATACCGAACTTGACTGTGGTAGGCACAATCGCTTTCAATGAAAATTTTGCTTTCTAAATCCGCCCTCTTCAAGCTGTCGAATATAGATAGGAGATCCACTTCAATTTCTCTCCTCTCCCACCTCTCCAGCTTGGGAATAGTTCTTTCTACTGGCTATCTATCTGTACAATGCCAGTTCAAGCTACCTTCTGGATGGAGCAAGAAAAGGTATGCGCAGGCGCAGTAGTTCAAGGCGGACAGGTAAGGGTAGGTAGTAAAGGCTTAGCATAGGCAGGGGATAGGCATTCAAATCACTATCTTAAAATACCGTATATAAGAGAAAGAGTGGCTCGTGCATCTTTTCTTAGACAAGTCTAGTAGGCAAGGGAATTGTTATAGCAAGCATGAGCGGGAATGAGCAATGACTTGAGTTTCGTTCTGGAGTTCGAGCGTTGAAAGTTAGTTCGAGCGGGGGTCTTTTCTTTTTTTTTTAATAGGAAAAATGAATGAAAATAAAAGCGGTGGCCGACAAGGCCCTTTTACCTAAATCCAATCTCTTGGGAAGCGAAGAGGACAGGTTTTAAAGTCGTTCGGTAAGATTCTCCCGAAGGTAGACATTTACCCAAGGCACTGATATTCTGACTCTCTCAATTACACGTGTTTGAGGGAGTTGAACGTCTTATTCTTATGAGTGGCCTATGTGAATATGAGCCAGGAGCAAGGATTCCTGAAAGTGAATTCCAGTGCAAGCCTGATATGAAAGTGGAGTTCAATCGTCGAAAGTGAGATCTCTTTTAGTCCGGTCTTCTTTTCTCTTTTGAGTCAGGTTCTTAAGACAGGACAGGAAATCGGCTTTTCTGAATATCTCTTTTCCCGCCTATGTTGTAGTTCGAGATCGAAACTGGACCTGAGAGAGACTAGACTTCTAGTAACAGTAGGTGCGCCTTCAGTTGAGGAGAGCTGTTCACAAGTAGTGGTTATGAGCTCTTTCTTATTCCGGTTCAGAAGAGGTAATTCCTTCAGTTGCACTAGTGGATTGAATAACCTTTTTTTTAGTGCCAACAAAGTGCATGTGTTGTTGGTTAATGTTAATAAAAAGATGACTTTCGATAGGCTGGAGGACTGAGACTAGAAGTAGGACAAAGGTCTTAAAAGAGAAATGAAAGGCATTTTTATTTGAGAGAGCTATGCTTAGGTCAGTTCCTTCAGTCCACTTTTTAGGTAAGCCAAAAGTTCACTTTAGGTAAGTAAGTAGTCCCGTATGAAATTAATAAAACATTCATATCTGGCACTTGAGGAGGTCAATCTTAAGTTGTTGGAAGCTACTGCTAAGGTACTCCCCCTCATCTATAAAGGATAGGCAATTGAGAGAAAATAGGACGATAGCGATAGACACAGGAACTTAAATAGATTAAAAGATGACTTCCGTAGAGGAGAGGGGAAACCTGCTTAGATAGGGTGATAGCCCGGTTTTGATTGAATATCCTTTCCTGTGCTTGTCTTGTATTGAGGTATACCGCGAAGATATGAGTAAAAGTAGGTAACAGAAGGGGAGGGATTGCTGTTTTTTATTACTGAGGGCAAGCAGCTTTCATTTTATTCAATCTAATGGTAGGGCTTGAAAGAGTAGGCGGTTCGTATCTTTCTATGACCCCCAGAATAAGAAGTAGGAGGATACGCAGAGAAAGAGCTCTTGAAGTCTACCCGGGCGCGCTTCTTCATTCATCCATTTAGGCCCGACTAGGAACACGTGGATCCAGGGAACGAACAGCTTCTTACTAGTAGGGGCGAATCACAGTAAAAGAGTCCAATCTATGAAATAGAGCTTAGTCTGTCCAAACTAGTAGAAGGCTTAGGTTCTTATTTGATCCAATAAAGTCAGAATACCTTTCTATCTAAAAGAAATGGTGCTCGATGAAACGACCCAGATTCCACACTATGCTCTGGTCTGGGGAGAGAGCTGCTCTGCGAAGCTGGGCGTTCCGTGTTCTTATGAAGGAACCATACTAGAAAGAGAATAGAAAGGGCCTTAGCGAGGGAGTGATGGGCAACCTTAGTCTATATATTGCTCGTGAGCCGCCAAGTACCAGTCTCGCAACAGTATTGGTGGCGCAAAACAAAAGGATCGGTCCTTCACTTGCTGATCGTTCGCGAGTAGAACTCGCTCTCTTGCCACGCCTTTCACTCACTCGCTTGAGTCGGACTCAATCACTCGGAGGATCATTCCTTCTTCACTCTCTTGCTATTACCCGCAGGGAGCGCAGCAACCAAGGTGCATATTATCATATAGAAAGAAGCGAAGCGTAGCGATTCGTACTACCGGAAAAGTTTCGCTAACCGGCAGGCAATAGAATCCGCCGATAGGCGCAAGCAAGCGTAGCGAATCACATAGATAAGGCCCTACCTGCCAGCGCGCGGATAGATAGGGCGGGCGAAGCGCGAAGGGGATGGATGTCTGAGCGGTTGAAAGAGTCGGTCTTGAAAACCGAAGTATTGATAGGAATACCGGGGGTTCGAATCCCTCTCCATCCGCGAGGTCATAAGTTCTCTCTTGCGTTATCTATAGATAAGAACGAATCGGATCGACTCGACTGATATGATAGATGGAATGGTAGCTTGTTTTATGATTTAGTTAGGACTCTGTCTCCCTTTCGTGATCTTCCGCCCTCCGGTTGGGGAAGGTCCGGAAAGCCCTCACTCCCCCTTTTTCAAAAAGAAGCCCCGCTCAACAAGGGGCCCTCTCTGATAAGGAAGAAAACGAAAGAATCTCAATTTTACGACAAATCCGGTCCGATGGCTGTTCTCCACTAACCACAAGGATATAGGGACTCTATATTTCATCTTTGGTGCCATTGCTGGAGTGATGGGCACATGCTTCTCAGTACTGATTCGTATGGAATTAGCACGACCCGGCGATCAAATTCTTGGTGGGAATCATCAACTTTATAATGTTTTAATAACGGCTCACGCTTTTTTAATGATATTTTTTATGGTTATGCCGGCGATGATAGGTGGATCTGGTAATTGGTCTGTTCCGATTCTGATAGGTGCGCCTGACATGGCATTTCCACGATTAAATAATATTTCATTCTGGTTGTTGCCACCAAGTCTCTTGCTCCTATTAAGCCCAGCCTTAGTAGAAGTGGGTAGTGGCACCGGGTGGACGGTCTATCCGCCCTTAAGTGGTATTACCAGCCATTCTGGAGGAGCAGTTGATTCAGCAATTTCTAGTCCTCATCTATCTGGTATTTCATCCATTTTAGGTTCTATCAATTTTATAACAACTATCTCCAACATGCGTGGACCTGGAATGACTATGCATAGATCACCCCTATTTGTGTGGTCCGTTCTAGTGACAGCATTCCCACTTTTATTATCACTTCCGGTACTGGCAGGGGCAATTACCATGTTATTAACCGATCGAAACTTTAATACAACCTTTTCTGATCCCGCTGGAGGGGGAGACCCCATATTATACCAGCATCTCTTTCGGTTCTTCGGTCATCCAGAGGTGTATATTCCCATTCTGCCTGGATCCGGTATCATAAGTCATATCGTTTCTACTTTTTCGGGAAAACCGGTCTTCGGGTATCTAGGCATGGTTTATGCCATGATCAGTATAGGTGTTCCTGGATCTCTTGTTTGGGCTCATCATATGTTTACTGTGGGCTTAGACGTTGATACCCGTGCCTACTTCACCGCAGCTACCATGATCATAGCTGTCCCCACTGGAATCAAAATCTTTAGTTGGATCGCTACCATGTGGGGGGGTTCGATACAATACAAAACACCCATGTTATTTGCTGTAGGGTCCATATTTTTGTTCACCATAGGGGGACTCACTGGAATCGTTCCGGCAAATTCTGGGCTAGACATTGCTCTACATGATACTTATTATGTGGTTGCACATTTCCATTATGTACTTTCTATGGGAGCCGTTTTTGCTTTATTTGCAGGATTTCACTATTGGGTAGGTAAAATCTTTGGTCGAACATATCCTGAAACTTTAGGTCAAATCCATTTTTGGATCACTTTTTTCGGGGTTAATCCGACCTTCTTTCCCATGCATTTCTTAGGGCTTTCGGGTATGCCACGTCGCATTCCAGATTATCCAGATGCTTACGCTGGATGGAATGCCCTTAGCAGTTCTGGCTCTTATATATCTGTAGTTGGGATTTGTCGTTTCTTCGTGGTCGTAACAATCACTTCAAGCAGTGGAAACAACAAAAGATGCGCTCCAAGTCCTTGGGCTGTTGAACAGAATCCAACCACACCGGAATGGATGGTACAAAGTCCTCCAGCTTTTCATACTTTTGGAGAACTTCCAGCTATCAAGGAGACGAAAAGCTCTGTGAAGTAAAAGAAAAAAAGGTCGCCGATTGCTACTAAGAACCTAACAGAACTTTTCAAAATTGAAAACGGATCAGTCGACCTGGTCTACGAATCTATTCTAACTATCAACGAATTCTTCAAATTTTAGGCGGGATGGGGATTGTAATTATTTAGACTTCTCGAGGTATAATGACAGACCGGGAGGCTAGATTCGAAGGAATCGGCGGATCAATTTTGTGTTATATATGGTAATCCTTCTGCGAATTAGATCCTAAATTGACTATTTGTGAAAAAAAGAGAAAGGGCGGGTTGTATAATCTCACTCCTCCCCCATTAGTTGAGACTTCAAGGAGGTTTTCCCCGGAATGAAAGAAAAAAAAGAAACTGGTTCACGTAAGAATGGACGTCTTGGTTCACGCAAGAGTGCACGTAGAATACCAAAAGGACTTATTCATGTTCAAGCAAGCTTCAACAATACCATTGTGACTGTTACAGATGTAAGGGGTCGGGTGGTTTATTGGGCCTCCGCCGGTACTTGTGGAAGAGGGGGTACAAGAAGAGGGACACCATTTGCTGCTCAAACTGCAGCGGGAAATGCTGTACAGTAGTGGAGCAAGGTATGCAACGAGCGGAAGTTATGAAAAAGGGTCCAGGTCTCGGAATCCCATCTTCCAAGGTCAGGAGCCACGGAGCCAGAAGACCGTTCGACGATCCTACTTCTGATGTCATCCCCTTCTGTTCCCTCCCTGTTGAATATCCCAACTATTCTATATCCAATTCCGGGATGGATCATGAAAGATTTTGTCTTGAAATGCCGATAAGGAATAGCCAGTTATAGAAGCGGGTGGCAGGGAATGAAAGCACTCCTGTGCTATCAAAGTAGAGATATTAGTTAGAGCTAGGGGCAGGCCATCTATTCCTGCTTGACTTTCTTCAAGATACGAAATGAGCAGCCGTTTTTCGTGACATCATATCACTATTCGGCAAGTCAATCCCGCTTACCGGCTCAATATATCTCTCAATAGATTCGCTTGCCACAACGACCGGACAGGATAGGAGATCGCCCAACCTTCCAATTTATCTTTCTGAAGCAACTATAACGGATGGGCAGCTTCCCTACCCACTGGGGATTTTTTTTCCCCGTTCCAACTTCGGATTCTTGGAAATCATCCCCGGTTCTATGATTTAAGGTTAGGAGTTTCATTCTTAGCAAGATCCCCAGCTATTGAATCTGTTGTCGTCGGCGGGGCTACTTCTTCTTCTTTCGAAATGAGAAGAATAGCGTAGTCAAAGTAGGCCAAGTCGGTAGCCTTTTCTGAAACTCTTGGGAGAAGGGCTGTAGGATTAGAAAAAGGCCTAACTGCTGTTGAAGGAATAGAGGCTGTTTCGGCTCTTGGAGTAAGGGGGGAAGGGCTGAGTGCCGGTGAAATGCTTTTTTAGACTTACCCCGCTCAATGGAAATTTATTTAGGCAAGATCCCACGTCCAAGAGTCTGATTCTGATTCTGCTTTCACTCTTATCAAGGAAGGAGGCCACCAAACCAAAGGGGAGGTCTTTGCTTGCTTTTCCTGTTAGAGATGCTAGTCTTTTTGTAATAACTGCTCTGAAGATGTTTTCAGGAATAAGAGAAGACGGTGCTCTTTCATCAGCTCTTTGGCTATTTGCTTGCGATAAAGAAAGAGTGAATTGATCCGAGCCAAGTAGTTCGGCTAAGCCGGAAAGAAAGAGTTAGATCCTCTTTGAGATGAAATGCGGCAATGTCCTAATCAAACCAGGCGCAAGGTCAATGATTTCGCTCAAGGCTCAAGGCATAAAGGCTCTTATTCCTTCTGCATTGGTCTCGGAGGGCCCTCGCTCTAAAGGGTTGATGGCAGCTATCCTGCTCTGTCAGAGATAATTGGAATGGAATTGGTGTGGTTCGCTAGCTCTTTCTTTTGAGACGAATGAATTCCGAATAAAGGAAGGCGGTCGTGATAGGGAAAGGCCTTTCCTTATTACCAGGAAAGATAAAATGGGCCAAATCGCCTGCTAGAGAAGAAGCTCTTAGGGAATCGATCTAGACTAGATGAGATGCCGGTGCCATTAAACTAGCTGCCAGAACGAGTTCAAGAGATGAGGATCCAGGTAGTGAAGTCACCCTCGGGGGAAGAATCATTCCATTCACTTGTGAAACTGCTAAGAAGAATAGCTTTTCTCTGAATCCACCACTCACTCTCTTTCGGGTAGGTTTAACAAGAAAGTAAAAGCAATCTCCTCAACCTAGAAAGAGAACTCCGGGATCTTCTTTTTCTTCTTAAGAACCCGAAGGCGAACTAATCCGTCTTGGTGCAGCTCCTAGTCCTGATCGATTGGCTACCGGGTGTTCACTCAAACTAAAAAGAAAAAAATGGAATATAGAATCCGGATCCTCATCTCCTTCCCGCTTTAGTTTCACTCTTATCTCGGTTGCTAACCGGTGTGGGAGATGAAGCCAAGTCCTTTCCCTTCAAGGATCTAACTGCCACTCTTTCTAGTTTCATTCAACTGCCACTAACCCATATGCTTAAAACATCTCATTGGAGGTGGGATAGAGCTAATTCTGGGATCGAATGTCTCTCATTGTGGTCTTGATTTTAAGCTAGTACAATCAAGGATTCTGGTATGAATTTGGTAGTCATCTTGATCTCTTCTCTTGTCTGTTTTTTTTTTGAATAGGTCTTCTCCCTTCGATCCGCGAAGTAGGCAAGCAGGAATCTCTCCCCCTTTCTGTTTATGGATAGAAAGAATATCTCCTTAGGAGAGTATTTTATGAGTTGACTGTAACCCGAAGGCTTCTTTCAATCGATCTAGTAGGTAAGAAATAAGATCTTCGTATAGTTAATGAATTAAAGCGAAACCACTAGGTTAGATCTCGTCTGTGATCCCTGGGCTTGTTAATTGAGAGAGAAACCCCTACTATCGATCGTGGCCTTCATTGAGTGCATTTTTTGCTCTTTGACATAGTAAGGCGGGAAGGCATGAGCAAGGCACTTACAAGGCCTTTCACAGCTCAAATCCATGCATTAAGCCGCTAATCCCTTTTATAGCAAAGTCCCAGCAGGCTACCTCATCGGGAAATCTAAATTCTTTCACCGAACCAGGGGGGGCACGATGAATACATTGATTATCTGGGTCCGATCGTCGCTAGAGGCCCGTCGACTATAATACACTGTTCGAAATTTCTTCGTTTCTGCCGAAACAAAACGGGATTGGCTATCTTAACCTTAGCAGTTTTGCGAGCAAACGTAGACGAATGCTTGCAAGACCAGCAAAGCCCTACTTATTAGGAGGGGACTCTTTGGCACCTTAGAGAAATTCCTTTACCTAGGGGATCAAGTGGTAGTTGATCAATGAACTAATATCTTTCGGTATAGGGCGAAGGTAAGGGCTTGGGCATGGCACGAGGGTTGTTAAGCTCACATCCGTTGTAAGACTTTGTAAGAAATGCTGGATTGTGCCCTCCGAGCAGAAGGTGTCCTCAGGGCTTAGTTGGGTTTGTTTGAGTCTAAATCCTGATTACGTCGAGTGGAGAGGCCTTAGTGTTCAACGCACCACGTCCATCCTTATGGAATCCATCTGGACAGCTTACCCTTAAACTTTTGCCAACCCCAGAGAAGAGAACTTCGAGGATACGCGGTAGACATGCTTTTCCCAAGAATCTTCAAACTTTTTGCTTATGTAATGGGGGAGGTACCAGCTGATGTCTTTGAAGACATTCAGAAGGACGTTCGAGATATGGAGGGGTGCTTTGGGTTTGATCTGAGATGGGTTCATGCCAGGCTGGGTGCAGTGGCCAAGGCAAGATTTGATACCCATCATCTCGAGGAGTACGCCCAGACTTCAGCAGCGCTCGAGAAAGCTACAAGTGCATTGGCTCAACTTGAAGGAGAGTTGTCTCGGCGTAGTGAAACTGCTTCTGCCCATTTGGTGAACAACTCTGTTGCTACTAAAATGAAACATTTTCCCCTCGAGGGAGTGGTTATTTTCCCGATGAAATCGAGGGCACAAGTTTTAAATGGGTAGGGAGTTCCACGGCTGGAGCATGTATGAGGTTGCCATGTAGTTGACAAACCTTGCACCTCTTAACAAATGTTGCTGAATCTATCTCCATAGTTGGCCAATAGTACCCCAGGGTCATCAGGTGATCATATATCTTTGCGCCGCCAATATGTCCTGGGGCGTGGGCTTCCTCGAGAACCTGCTGCACATCCGGATGGAGAGGATGGCCATTATAGCCCTTCCTGTAAAGTTCTCCTTGCTTAGCAAAGAAGCGAAATGCCCTTTTCTTTATTCCAACTACATCTTTTGTTTCAGAGGGGAGGATTTTTTGATCCAGAAAAGAAATACAATCAATATAGGGCTTTCTCCAGTCTTCATAATATAATGCTCTAAGGCACATTCTGCTGGACATGGGTAGAATTGACATTGGAGGCAAGTTTTCTTCAATTTGTTGGCTTCCTCCAATACTGCAGCTGAGAGTTCTGCTCTGATGGAGGTGCATATTCATATTCTCCACTCGGGAAACGGGCAAGCAAATCAACTAAGGCTTTACTTTTCATTGCGTTGGGAGTTACACATTTCATGTCATAGCCTGCTAGAGTGAGGAACCGCCGAGCAGCTCTCCCTATGAGTATAGTATAGCTCGAGACATTAAGTGTTTGATTGGGTCACATCTTGTCACAATATGAACTGTGAAGGACATGAAGTAGTGACGCAACTTCTGAGTAACAAAGACTAATGTGAGGCAGTGCCCTTCCACAACTGAGTACCTTGTCCCCGGACCTGTGATCACTCGGCTCAAGTAGTATACTGGGCATTCCTTCCTATCGCAATGCCCCACGAGAAGTAGAAGTGAGATAAAGCTGCAAGGGATTGGCTGAATATTGATCCAGTTTAGGCAGCTTTCAGTCTCTATAAACTTGATGGAATATCTCTTACACAAGGAAAAAGACTTGCATCAATCAATGGCATGAAGGAGTTGAATCAGGAACATAATTTCAAAGCCAAAGCAAAGGCATTCATTTAGCAGGAGTTTACGCTGCAAAGACGATTCGTGCTAGCTCTTCTCTTCTTTAACTAGTTAGATGAATAGCCTATTGGGCTAGTTTACTAAGCTTTCAGTCTACATAAACTTCATTCAATATTGATTACACTCCTTCTCCTACTGCTTCTCCTTATACCCACTAATGTTCTTCTTCGTCCTACCTTGACTATTGGGAAATTTCCATTCGAGAAAGAGATGTACGAATAAAGGAGCGAAGCTGACTCGACCGGACGGTAGAGGTTGTTTAAGAATCGAGATAGGCACCGTGAAAGAAAGAACTTCGCTAGCTTACCCCACGTAGCAGTCCTAGTAAATACCTGTGCTTTATAGAATAGGGCCTTTTAGGATATGATTACAATGCTTCAGTTGTCATTGATCAAGAAGGAAATCAAAAAGGAAGTCGATTTTTTGGTGCGATTGCCGGGGAATTGAGACAGTTTAATTTGACTAAAAGACTTTCATTAGCTCCTTAGGTATTATAAGATGAGACCATGAATCGAA
>NC_042406.1:135000-185000 GCF_052625555.1 Lactuca saligna
GTTCGCACCTGAGAATCGTATCATCAAAAAGACATTGACTGGACTTGAGAGCATTCTCATTGAGTAGGTATGATCGCCAATAACTTGACTTTGATTTCACTCTGACTTGCCCAAATCTATGAATTGCGTCATATAAGGATCAAGATAGATTACTTTTGTCATATTGATCATCAGTCAAAGGGGCGGGTTAGGCGAGAGTAGGCAACTAGCCCATCCTTGCTAGAACAATTGACTACCAGACTTGTATACAAGAATCAAAGAGACAGGGGCTCTATCGATGAGAGCTTAGGTGAAGGCTCGAATAGCTTAGTTGTTAGTTGAAAGACTCTGTATGGGATGTTCTTTCTATAGAGTGATAAACGGAGGGATCTTGCTTTCTAAAAGCCATAGTCAGGCAGAAGGCAGTGTGCAGTCAGCCAGTAGATGACGCCAGAGAGGGATTTGTCAAAGCACGGATAGGAGCTCTACCACGATATGATCTCTCTCATTGAGAAAGCGCTATCAAAGCCGCTGTCCCAATAGCTTCGTTCAGGAGCGAACAACCACTAAATTGCTTGTTAAATGGAGGAGCGGAAGGGGCAAAGTCAACGACTGAGGCCAGAAGGTATGTGAAAGTAGAAGCCAGGGACAGAGAGAGCGGAGGAGAGGACTGATTGAATGAATGTCATTTCACGCTGATAGGAATGGGGGTTATCCCTGTCTATTCTATTTCTCCTGTCTTATTGATCAATGGTGTGCCATGAGATGCTTCGCCCGGAGGATCATTCATGGTGAAGATCCCAACATGATCTACTCGGTCAAGTCTGATTAAAGCACTCCAACCAACCCAACAAAAGAAGCAACGGGTACTACTGGAATGAAATCGGCATCTAATTTCATTTCTTAGGTCTGGGTCGGGATCCAATTCTCTTATAGAAGAAATGGATTGATATGGATTTTTCCCAGCCGCATTGTCATCATCTCACTTCCTCTTCATGACAGAAAAGGAGAAGTTGCTTGACTCAGTGTACGAGGTTAATGAGGGGCTACTTAATGAAAAGATAAACCCGCCACTAGAGCGGAAGAAGGATTCTATACTCTATTTGACGATACCAGCAAGTCCGTCTTCTCGGCTGACGTGACGGCTGAATGGATTGATGATTCATCAACGGGCACAGGCCAATTCAAAGCGGCTTAGAAGCATCAAGGGAAAAACTGGGTGAAAGTCTCCCAGGTTAGTGTGCAGATAGAGGACTTCTTTCACAAGGGGGAGCGTACCAACCAAGACAAAAACAATCAGACAAGACGAACATCGTGAGATGAGCCTCAAGCCCCAAAGGAAGGGCACTCACAAAAGATCTTGCTGCGCGAGAATCAGGTCTGATACAAGCAGTTCCTCGCCTGGGACAATAACTGACGATAGATAGCGAGGGGGGGGTACGAGTTCCAACTAGGACTGTCATAGGAGCGTCAAGCCACTCAAGTTAGAGGAGCGGTTTTCCACTCTTAACCGTTGCACACGAAAGAGGATCGGAGGCCCCCTCAACCTCTTAATCAAGGCGCCCCATCTACATCTATGTCAGCAGCATCAACCGGGACTATACCCATTTACTATTCATACTAGGTCAAAGGAAAATCGAAAAGACCAACGACTTGTCTAAAAGAATCAAAGATCCACGAGCTGAGCTTGATCTTACAAACGCAATTTATTGATTAGTGATTTTTATCAGTCTACCAAAAAGAAAGCGAGTCCTCTGCTCGGTAAAGGAGCATTCAGGCATCGGGGGAAGAGCTCAAAGCCGAGGAGAGCCCTGTGTCCCGCTGATAGAATGGAAAGGGAAGGGCCAGCATCGATAGACGCTCGAAAACCATCGGCGGAGGGGGTCCCCCTTTTCACCAAGGAAGGGACGAGCCGCATTGACGATGAAGAAAAGGTAACACGAAAATAGAACAGCGGGTCTTTCTTTTCGGTCTTTACTGAAACAGATACACGAGCTTCATCTCATGCATGATCTTTTCAGAGCACGGGTCGGGAGGACATTGCAAAAACGCCAGTGGAGGTCTGGTCTCAAAGTCTAGTCTTTCTTCTCCTATCACTGCCTTTGGGGAACGAGCAGGTGAAGAGCTTAGTGTAACGGTCCGGAGCGCAGCCTCTTACTAAGAGAACAGATGCCACGCAAACACAGAAAAAGGGCAAGCGGGTAAAGGAGTAGACTAGCCGGCAAAAGGAAAGAAAGTCGGAATAAGCGGTTAGGCTTAGAGCTGTTAACGGATATGGAAAACTACCTTACAAAGCTGCTACCTACCTTGGAAGGTCAGCGGAAAGAGCTAGAACAACGGGAAAAGAGCTGGGAGTTCGGCTAAGGGAAGTGGGGAAGGGAATGAGGAAGGATAAGACGGAAGACGAGAAGCCGGCCAAGCAGTTGCTTTAAAAAGGCAAGCTGTAGGAGTAGGCAGTTCATAGAGGTAGTTAAAGACTCCATCTTCTGGTGGTTACTATTCGGTGAAGTAAGAGGATGCAGGAAAGGAAGAGATACAGGAAGCGGTTAGGCGGCTAAGAAAGTCATCAGGTAGGTAAGCAAGCCGCCCTGGTGCCAAGCTAAGTCCCAAGCTAAAGACAAGGATCACATCGATAAGAGAAAAAGCAAAGACGGCTTATGCCGAATATCTTGAACTCAAAGAAAACCAAGCCTAACGACTTTACTTTCATACCAGGAAATCGAAGATGTGCCAAATCATTCTCTATCGAATCGTAGTCTAGAGCCAAATGAAACTGATTCCATACGAGTCAGTCTGTCAGTTGCAGCTAACAGATCTTGGTCACTGCATCAGCTCGATGTCAAAAAGGCCTTTCTTCATGGAGACCTCCACGAAGAGGTTTATATGAGTCCTCCACCAGGTTTTCGAGCTCAGGGGTAGAAATAAATACGGACTTAAAATAGTGGAGACTGAACCCTCTACGGAGATGATAGAAGATATGAACCGCTCAATCGATACGATAGAAGAGGAGCTCCGAAGGTTCCTCTCTTCACTCTTCTCGGATGATAAGTCGAGCTAACCTATTCATAAGGTGAGCTAACCTATCCCATAAGCCCCTAGAGTTAACTTGTCTTTGACTTTTAGTTCATTACTTTATTCAGGTCGAAAAGAATGACGCGGATCATGGAGCAGGTTCTCAAGCAATCCCATAAGTGGTATGCAAGAAAGGTATCAGTATAGAAGGTTGGAAGTTTCCCAGCCCGGGGGGAGTGTCCGTGAGTGTTGGTGAACGGTATACGTAGAACAGGTGAGTAAAGAGTTGTCCTTTGAGCTCTTAGCTCTTTTGGTACCGTCGGTATTGCTTCTTTCTTTCAAGTTTTCCTAGGCCTACATCCCTTGGTCCACGGATTAGCAAAGCGGGCCGATGAGATGAATTGGTTCCGGGGTATGCCTGCCGAGGTAGGCAGGGCAATAAGGGCAAGGCTGCGGGAAGAGTTTCAGAACTAGGCGAGAGTCCTTCACTGCACTCACTGGAGAGAAGGGATCATCTCCAATCTAGTTGTAAGGTCTTATCCCCAGAAGAAGAAGTGCATTACAGAGGATAGCCCAAAGGTGGGATACTACTTAGAAATTGTAGAAAGGTATGGTGTAGTCCACCACAGGCTTGTATGGTAATGATGAAGCTGGCTGACAGCTAGAATGAACAAGAAAGTTCTGTTTTCAGAACAGTGAAGATATTGCATCTAGAAGTCAAGTATCCAAATCGTCTTGGTAGTATCAATAAAAGGGAAAGCGCTGCCGCTGGTCAACTAGCATGGTAAGTAGGTCCATGCAGCTGGCCCCGGATGTACCCTCACAATAGGGGAACCGGGTAACCAAGTCGCGATCCGAATGAATGGTAGTTCGCTGGGCCTGTCTTTTGCTCCCAGAGGTGCTGGTTCGAATCCAGTTCGTGACAACCACAAAGCCTTTGATCATAGAATATCTCGGGACCCCCGCTGGTAAATACGGGGCTCTGGCAGCTGCACTTTTTTTTTATATGATGCATCGAATGCTTCCTCTGCTTTCAGTAAAAATACCAAAAGCCTATTCTCGAGGCACTCTTTCTCTTATAGCGCTCTTTCCTTCCCTTCGAGCTAGCCGGAAAAAATCCATTTCTTTTGTCTGTAAGAGAAAAGGCGCTTATTCCATGAAAGAGGAGCGCAGCGGAGTCATGAACAAACAAGAATAGCCACTTCCTTATCTACGCTATTGACTTTCCTCCCCTCGTGGGAAGTAGCAAGAGCCTTTATCTAATCTACTATTGAACCATCTCACCTGAAAGTCAGTCGCTACCTTAAGGCATGCCTTGACTCCACTCGATGGGACTTGCTTTCCTAAAGAGAAGACGAAGAGGATGACACTGGGGATCGTTCTTACTTAAAGAAATTCCCATGAGCTGCCTTGAGCTGGTAACTCAAAAATCGATGATTCTTGGCCACTGACTTACTGCTTTCACTCAAATGCCACTGATGCGTAAGACATTGAGTTGGACTACTTTCCTTCTGGTAATGCCTTTCCCTGTGGTCACCTTGCCCTTCTACTTACTGGCTTGGCTATTTCGAAGGATTCGCTTCGGCGGGTGATTTAACTAAAAAAGAATTTTTGAAAGTGGCACTCCTTCCTTGCTTATTACCCCGTAGTGGGATATTTTTTGACAATCGGTCGTAGATTCCCTGGCTTGGCTAGGAACCTAGTCCCTTCTTGTGACAACAGAAGAGAAGGAATTGCCTTTTTTCTCTCTTTTTCGCCTTTGGCCTGGTCAAAGCAAAAAAGCCACTACCAACTATGATTTCCACGAAATGCTAGTCGAAGATCCACTATTTACTTATTTCTAATAAGATAGGACCATCGGAAAGAAAGTCAAGTCGAATCCCGTGCTTTCGGGTGATTCCGCATTCAAATGCTACCCACGTGAATGCTAGTCGAATCCGTATGCCCAAACCACATAAGATAAGCTAAGCAGCTAGATCGATTCCAAACGTGTGATTAGTAGCTGATGCAGAAAAAAGAAGAACAGCTTCTTCTTCTATGATGACATCTGCAGCAGATTCAATGGCCTCGGTTTACACATTCTTTACTTGAAAAAAAGAGTGAAGTTAGAAGGATTCTCGTCAGAAGGTCAGGTCAGAAGTGGATTCCCGGTACGATACTAGGCTATGATTCCCGGGGAGAGAGAGAACTCTTATAAGAAAATGGGCCTTGAGCCTGCTTCATCGCCTTGACTTGATTCGGGTAAGTCAAAGTAAGGACTTTGCTTTTTCAAATCCCAGACAGGAAGGAAGTCGAAAAAAGATCTGCTTCAGGATCAACTGAAGCAGAAGAAGAGACCTTTTCCCCTTGGGGAATGAAAAAGATCATCTTTCTAAAAATGAAATAAGACGTGTTCACTCTGTAAGAGCCCTTGGTCTTAGTCTTAAAGAGAAGGAAGCCGGCAATAGCACGATAGCAAAGAGCAAAGAAAGCTAAGCGCGCAGAGAGAGCAGCATATAGCGCGAAAGAGTCCAAATACAAGAAAGGCAGAGCGCGAAGCTTGTGGTCCGTTCCTTTCCCAACTATAGTGGAACTTGCCCGAAGGAAATCTTTTATCTTCTTGCCGGGAAAGAGTTTGATTACCAAGTTCGATTACCATAAGTGGAAGTTCAAACCTTATATCTCCGATATATAGGATATAATGTCAGAAAAAAATAAATTTTGGTAGATAGTATGGCTTGACAATGTCGAGCTAAGACTATCGCGAAGTAAACATAGGGTCTGTCTCAGCCTTGACTATGGAATCTGATTTCCTAGCGACTATGTTCCCCTTTTTTCCTGCAGTCTTTCCAGCTATGGATCCTACAATTCCCTATGAAGCTCCCTGACAACCCCTTCAATCCATCTTCATCTTGGCTGGCAGCCTAGATTGAGCCCTGGGACTGATCTTCCCGTTGGCTTTACTGCAGCAGTACTCACAGTGAAAGGTCAGCGGGGGGCATAGCGAAATTCCTCACCGAGATGACTGGACAACCTATCGACCAGATCGCACCAGCGGAGCGATTCAAAGCCTCTTTGGAGCGAATTCCTTTGAAGTAGTTAGTGCTCTAATTGAGTGAGCCGTGGATCATAAATGATGAGCGTAGCTTAATTTAGCTGATCTCACACCGAACTATAAATAAATAAGTGAGTGGCTCTTTATAGCCCAATGGCTACCACCGGAAGTGCGCTAAGTTAGTCACAGGGGAACCCCAAGTTCTTTCTCCGACTCTATAAAATAAACTTGGATGGCTTGCTTGCTTGTTTAGCTTGCCCCCTCTTTGAATGTGTACAATTCGAGCAAGCAAATGGCTAGCAGGGCCGAGGAACCACAATGAACGGGACGACAGAAGTTCCACAAGAATATGACCAGAGAGATATGTTCTTCTTCGTGCATGCAGGTCTGGTTCCTGAGAAAACAGATATCTATTAGCGAGTTTCGCCGTACAATATATAACCCGGGACTGGCTGAAATGAATGAATTCTCATGGTTTCCGCCGGCTAATAGGGCGAGCAGCGTAATGGGGGCGGACGACGTGAGTGAGAGCCCAGACCATAGCGGCTTTAGAGACTTCTCTCTCGGCGACGAAAACGTTCTCCGGGAGGCTTTCCTTTCTGCTTTACTGTGATTTACCCATAACCATCAGCGGCAAGGATTATGGAAGAGGCCAAACCAACCCAGGTACACCACAAGTAGATACGGTTGGAGTAGCAGATCCTATAGAAACAAAGACAAAGCCCGAGGCAGATCCAGACGCGTACCTAGGTGGCGCAGCATCCCTTCGAGTTGCTTGCCACCCCTTTTATCCTTTCTCCCTCCTCCGGTCGCCTCGTTACCTTTTTTGCTTTCTCACATTGACTTCTTTCCGCTTTTTCACTTCTTTTCCTTTGATTCAGCTGTATTAGTAGCTGATGATTCCTTTTTTCCAAGTGTGTCCGATTGGTATCACTCGCATAAGACTTTTCCTTTATTTGTAGCGGCCATGTGGCATAGTCCATCTTTTCCTTCTATTTTTCCCTCAAAATAGAATATATACTTGCCTTTGTACTGATTTGAATATATGTAGGAAGGCTTAGTGGAAGGGCGGCACCCTCTTCAGAGGTGCCCGAGGGGCACGGTCTCTGTCTTTGACTTGGCCTTCGGCCTTGAGAACACAATGATTTCGGACTTTCTCTTTTCCGAGCCTTACTAGGCGCGTATTGCTTTCTTGTCTTTTTTAGCTTGAGGTCTATATAGACGATCTGACTCTTTGTCAAGTGAGAGTAAGAATTCTCCTATTGTGATAGCGGTTAGTGGAACGTGCAAGATAGGGCCAGCTAGGCGAGCAGGGTCAAGAAAGAAAAAAAGTCGTAGGCAGAGATGACTAAGTGAAGAAGGCCCTACCCCTTATTCATTCAAAAAGGGAGTAGCGGAGAGAGACGTTCCCGAAAGGCACCTATCCGTGGGAGACAGAAGATGAATGGGGAGCCGACTAGAAGACAGATAAAGGAGCAGGCTGGAGCGGGGCTTTAGGAAGAAGGGGGCCGGAGATGGACTTGGATGATGGAAAAAGCGGTCTTCCTCGCTTGCTCCAATGCTTGGTGAATCAGTCAATGGAAAATTGCTAGCGATCTCAGAAGCACAAGGAAGCAGAAGAAAGAAGGCCCGCCAGAAAGAGGGGAGACCCCGGAACGATGTATGAAAGAGACTCTTGAAAGCTATCGAAGTGGACAATAGAGTGCTGCTTCTTATGAAAAAGCCCTCAATGCTGTGTGAAAGAGTGGCGGGGAATGACTGGGCTCAGGAGTAAAGTCAACATAGTGTGGAAAGTGGGGTCGACCTTCTAGTGCCTTGTAGGGAAAGAGAGGTTCTCTAGGCAGATAGAGAAGGAAGGGCCAATAGAGAAGAATGTTGAAATGAGAGTTGCATTTAGTAGCGCCGGCGCCTCATCCAAATGAGACTTGGAAAGCGAGATAGGGCCTAACTGGGAGGCAGGAAGAAGACTACACGAGTGGTTCGGGACGGAATCTCTTTGACTTTCTGGTGCCATAGCTTCGACTCCACCCCAGAAATAGTAATAGGAGGGAGCCGCTACTTCACCGGGAGATCGTGATGAGGCAAAAGGGGGCTTTATTAAAGTCCTCTGGGTCGTCCACTAAGTGAGTGAAAGAGGTCTCATTGGGAGAATTGGGAAGAGAGAAGGCCAGCCTCCCACTATGTGAAAGAAGAGCTTTTTCTCTCATATTCACTTCTATAGAATATATATAATAGGTAGTTCGCTTAGCCGCAGCTGAAGCCATAGATCTTGCCCGGGATGCTCCCAAGGTTCATCGGGACATTTTTTTCAACAACTGAACTAGCATCACCGTTCTTAAGCCTAGACTTGTTTTGGGGTTCCAAACCTCCTCCTATTGCCTTTACCCAGCGGCAAGACGCTTAGTTTTGTCGGAAAGGGAATGCTTATTCCCCTCTACTGTGCGGGTGCTAAGACTAGGCGAAGAATTAAATGAATCAGTTCGCTTGACCAACCCGAGCCTTCGAGCCTATAGTTCTTCTGATTTGGCTAACATCCTTCGATGACAAGCCGACCGAAGGAAGACGCACCGGGAGCCTACTTCTATCTCATCAGAAGCAGGCGCATAGGCTATAGAATATAGAATCCCACCTTCTACTCTATCAGCTACTCTAATTTTGAGTTGGTCATAGGTTGACAGTTTTCGGGGCTCACTTTTCGGGTCAGAACTATTGGAAGACGAAAGATAACTTATTTAGACGAATAGTGTGCCGATGCCATTACCCCCAAAAAGCCTACATTAGCAGTGCGGGTTAAATCAGACAGAAACCAAGTCCAAGAAGACCGAGGAGGCCTTGGGGTAATAGAACAAGGGAGGAAGAAAGGAAGGAGCTTCGGCTCCAGCTCCGCAAAGGTAGACTTTTTCCAGGTTAGCTAGAGAGAGCGATATTCATCTTTTATAGCTTGTTTACCGGAGGCCTCGTTTTCAGGTTTGATAGAATAAAGAAGTAGAATAGATCTCTCTTCTTAAAGTATACAACACTTCCCGCAAGGTTCACACCGCGGAAAAGGTGAAACGTCGTCTCTGTCAAATAAGCTATGATACTCTGGTAATACCTGTTGCTGATCCTCATCTTGTACTTGTGAACAGCAGCAGAGGCCGCATATGATAGGTTATTCCAGAATCAATGTGAATATCGCCGAATAGGAGACTTCGTTGCACAATCGTGAGTCCCTTGAATATAGAGAGAAGTTTGACTTGTAAAAAAAGACGTGAGTGTCCCTAAAACTATGCCCTTGTTCTAATAGTACAAGCTCGCTATAAATCCAGTTTTTTGTATATAGATAGAGAGCCCCTAGCCCGAGAGACTAGTTCTCTCCAGTGTCTTTGACAACTATATACGAAAGAGTACGATAACAGGCCTTTCAGTGCCATCGAAAGAGCCTAACGCCTATATCCTACCAACCTCAATCTGCACGTCCGAAAGGGACCCTCTAATTCTATCATTCAGAAGCCTCAGGACCGTATCCATGAGGGTACAAAGATTTTTTTGAGGCTAGCAACCGATAGCAACTGTAGCATTAGGATCGACATTGGAAGATTTTCGTCAAGGTCATACTTAAACCGTATGATCCTTATAACTCATGATAGTTTGACTAAGGAAGCATGCATTGGAGCTTACTTGTTCTCAAAACAGGTGGTCAGGCTAGTACGGAAGTCGGTATTTTGATTCACATCACTGTATCTAAAACAGTGTTCTTCATCCCGCTTACGGAGGTATTCCGAAGCCACCCGAATTGTTGCCTGTACCAGTCTCCCTCAATCGATCAGGGTATCCTCGTATCATCCCTCTCATCGCCGGATGATGATGCGGAAGGATGACCGGGCGGACGTTTTAGTTAAGCTCTATCTGTCTCTCGGGACTCGATCGAGTCATTCTTGTGTGTACTTGTCATTCGTAATGGTTTTAGTAACTCTTTCTTGCTTTCGTCACTTGTCATTCAGGTACTAGTATCTGTAAATCAACTCCACTCTTTCTTGTACCTGGCACTAGTAAAATTGTATCTCGGTTCATGGCATGTTAAAACGACTCTATCGGCTTATAGTCATTCCTGGCACTCGGCGCATGTCTTTGATCAACACCGGTTCCGTCACTCGTATCTGGTTGAACCAGTACTTCCTTTCTGCCGTTCCTAGGGACCACCCACTCCCGTTCCTTGGTTGTTGGTGTATTGGCTCTTTGGTTTGGTTCCCGGTCAAAGCCGTGAAAGCAAGATAGGGTGAACACATCTGTATCGTAATATGGGTATGAGTATAGTATATGTACAAACAGGTAAGTGAACTACTCCTTCGACTGGTCTGCCCGCCGTTTGGTTTGAGGGCCTACATCGACTAGGCCTCCCGCTGACTGAGGGAAGCGATCTGTCTTAAACAAGAAGATTTTCCGGGTGAACAATGAGATGGCATGTGAATGAGTGATATGGGGAGAAGGAATCAATTCTTGTACGTATGATATGGGGTCGGTACGATACACATATGGTGAACAGTCAAAGCGAGGGATGGGGTCTAGTTAAATACGATATGGGGAGATATGGGATACAGCTAATGTCGATAAGGAAGGGAGGGAAGGAGCTCTTGCCTTCAACTCAGAGCAGAACGTTCCTTCCGCAACGCAAGGCCTATTTGCTTTCGTAGCAGCCAAGGATGAGTTCGATCCATTAGGTTCTTCTATTTGTTCAGAAAAGAAACGAGAGACAAGAAAACATCTTTGATTACGATTAAAAGGAACAATCTAAAATAGACCAAGATCTATCTAATTTCGGGTCATTTCTTGGTGAACATGATCTGCCATAATCTCTTCGATCCCTTCATTTATGTGCCAGAATAAAGAGAGATTTGGTAGGAAAGTGGAAGATACTTTTTTTTATATGATAATCAAAGGGAGTGGGAAAGCTGCAGTAATTCTTTGGAAAAGCCCGCTTCTCTTTGTCTTCGAGCTTGAATTCTTCAATCCACTGATTCGTTCCTTCATATACCTCCCCACCAATAGATAGAGACAAATGGGAATAACCGAACCACGTCTACAAAATGCCAGTACCATGCAGCTGCTTCAAAGCCAACGTGATGCTCCTTGGTCAGATGACCAAGATATTGGCGAATACCACATATGATCGAGAAAAGAGTACCTATAATCACATGAAAACCATGAAAGCCAGTTGCTAAGAAAAAGGTAGAACCATAAATACTATCCGAAATTGTGGGGGGCGCTTGATAATATTCCATTCCTTGAAAGGCGGTGAATACTAGAGCCAGTGAAACGGTAGCTACTAAAGCGTAAACTGCTCGTTTTTCCTTCCCCGCGAGTATAGCATGATGAGCCCAAGTTACGGCAGCTCCGGATGAAAGGGGAATAAGAGTATTAAGAAAAGGGATTTCCCGAGGATCTAAAACCGCAATCCCTTTTGGGGGCCAAATACCTCCGATCTCTACCGTAGGTGCCAAAGAAGAATGAGAAGAAGCCCGAAAAAGAGCAAAAAGGAACATAACCTCCGAAACGATAAACAGAATAAACCCATATCGAGGTCCTAATTGTACGACTTTGGTATGATGTCCTTCCAACGTGGATTCACGTAGAACATCGCGCCACCATACGAACATGGTATATAGGATAAAGATTAGGCCCAAACTGAGAAGTGTTGCACCCCCTTGAAATGAGTGCATGTACATCACACCTCCTACGGTGGTTGCCAAAGCTCCGAGTGAACCCGAAATAGGCCATGGACTTGGATCTACCAAATGATAAGAGTGCCTCTGAGATTCAATCATAAACAACTTTGCCTCGGTTGCATGTAAACCCCCCCTTCACCCCCGCCCCCTAAAGTGGTAAAGAAGGCTCTTTGGGGTCTCTCTTTCTATCTGACAGGACAAACAAATAGGAAGGGATGGTTCTTTCATTGCAAGAAGTCTAACTAGAAAAGGATCTCCCTATTACTTTGAGAAGAGAATTGTTGGTTTGACCGACGAACTACGTGGGAAAATGGATCTTCTTTCTTTTCAGAAAGCATTTTTTGAAAGTAACAATTCCATTCAGTTCGGTTTCGGAAAACTTTCCGCCGGGGCCTAACATCAAAGGCGCAGGTTGATCTCTATGGTTGAGGCTGCAATTCATTTTTACACGTGGGAAGGGCTTACTCTACTAGAGGCTCGGCTTGGTCTCGCTCCCTTCCCGTACTATTCCTCCCCACTAAAAAAAGAGCGATTGAGAATCTCGAGAACCTTTCTGAACGTCTGTCTTCGCGGGGCGATTTGAAAAGGAGTATATCTTTCTTGTAGTGCCTTCCATTCCACTATTCTGATCGAGAAAGAATCTCTTCTGAACGACCAAGTCATAATGAGATTAAAAACCGATGCTTCCTTGGCCGTGTGGAACATGGATTAGCATTATGTCATTCCTACAAGTGATCCCCCATCCAGGATTGGAAGAAGTGCTATATGAGGACTTCGAGATCAAATAGAAGATGTTCCTTTCCATTCCTCGTGAGCCACTGATTTCTCCGAAACAAGAGATCAAAGTGATCTTCCTCCTTTTTCCCAATAAGTCGACGGCCTTACACCATTGGGAGACTTCGAATAAACTGGAGTACATATAGGATAGACCGGTGCTAAAACCTTTTCTCAAGATATCTTCCAAACTGTTGGGCTCCTTGCTCCGGATGTTGTTCGTACGGTGTGAAAGCAGTTGGTTACGTAGTTTTAGAATTCTGCTGATCCCAAGTAGTCCATCTCCATCATTGCATATGGCAATATAGAAAGTAAAGAGGAAAAGGCATGACCAGAAGAATTGTGTGAAATAAGTGAATTGATCTAGTTGAGGCATGATTGATTCAGTGATGTGACTTCTCCTGCTCCAGTAAATCAGTCTGGAGACTTGCTAATTCAATTCAATTGCCTTGGTTTTTCCAAGAAATACATGGGAAAAATAGGGAGAAAGAAATGGGATTGTGTCAACAGGCCCCTATTCCGACGAAAAACAGCCCCTTTTCTTTTTGTTTAGCCTGTTCCTATCAGATAAATTCTTAAGAGAAGAGGAAAAAAGTCCTCCGTCATAGGCGGCCGAGGGTACCTTCCTAGAGGTTCTTTTTTAATTTGAATCAGGTCTCCTCACTTATGTTTATGCTTATGATAATATATGCCGATCCCTAATCTCACAAATAGATTTCGACCCAATCTCCCATTTGTGAAGCAGATCATGAGTGTATTCCGCCTACATTTGTTAGGTTCTTTGATTCTGTAAGTTTGTCTTGTTTAGATTGCATTGCACGAGAGCGCCCTTTTTTACTTTATATAAAAAATATAGATTTACAATAAATAATAGGTAACCTTCATCAATAAACCTTGCATAAGAGATAGATCCTGCTGACTTGAACTGAGCACGAATTTCATTTGTATTTGAGCGTAAAAGCAGCATATTGCTTTGAAGGTTTCCAACCTACTGGTTCAGCCAAGAACCAGAAACCGAATGAAGGAAGCGAAGATCAGAGTCAAAATATGCCGTGGAGAAGAGCTTACTTATGAGCGGAAGACGAAGTCGCAGGGGCTGGATTGAATCCTTCTCAGGAAGAGCTGATGCTTGCTGGGTCTTTTTGTCTAGCAGCTATGGAAAAGCCTATAGTATAGGGCTGGAATCGCAAGAAAACCCAGTCTCCAACTGAAAATTCCCTCTCACTTCTATGTTGATCCTCATATTGCTTCATTCTAACTTGTGCCCTTGACTGTCCTTCGAAATCTGTATGACAGTCGACTGCTCCCTGAGATGACTCTCTGCCGAGGCAACATTGGAACCTTCAGGCTGGGGCATAGGTATAAGTGTTGGAGCATAGCGATAGAGGGCTTCAATTAAAATGGGGTCATTTTCATTGTGGTATGATAAGTAGTGTCGTACCACCACTCTGCTAAGGATAACCACTTATATACCACTTCTGTGGCGCGAGTGGCCTTCTGTGCTACTCATTAATCATTAATCTGGGGTGAAATAACAGAATGATGTTAGAGCCCCCTTCAATAAGAGGTCCAGCTATTTTGCATTCCTCGGAACAAATTATCAAGCTAGTGCTACTGCCTTCCTTCGTGCGCCTTCTTTGATTTCTGTGGCTTTACTGGTACGAGCCGCGATCCCAAGTCTTGTTCGCATGCTTCCGGAACTTGTTCGTCAACACCAGGTCAGCAGGTGGCTCTTTCATCAGACATGGCTATGCTCACCATATTGCAGTATAATGGGCGATATCTCCTACGCTGTCTTTGTGGATTCCCACCGAATTCCAAGTAGTCTTATCTTTCTGTGCGGCTTTCTTTATAGGGATCCTGCCGGCACGGTACTCCGTTTCCAGCAAGTTCGTGAAGGTCCAGCAATTTGAAAGGGGATGTTGTACGTACCGATGTTTTTGACAGTACTACTTAGGGTCCTCAGTACGACTTCGTTTGGCCTGTGTTCCAAATTCAATGCTCAGGCAGCTCAAAAGCCTTATTCTTCAACAGGAGCTGGTCTAGTACTTCGGGGCAGTAACTCAAAGTGGTACCAGGTCAGTCCCTAACTATCTGCTTCCACTAAATACGCGGTAACGCTAACTCATGTGCTGAACACAGGGTCAGTCACGGACCTCTTAGGTTTTTTCAGAAAGAACAAAAAAATTATCGTTAAGGTCCCATAGATAGAACCTGATACGAAGTACTGAACATAAGACCTATGTAAGGGAGTCAGTCCTACTCATAAAGGTGAAGGACCAAGCACTAGATCGTTGAAAACAAAAAGAAAGACTGACTTTTAGATAACTTATTTAGGAAGGAGCCATCATAACTGCTCGCCATCGGAATAGGCTTTCAAGGCAGCTGCCAAGTCAGCCAGTAAGTAAGCAGGTAATAGTCAGCCAGCAAGCTGGGCCGTTCTTGCCAGTTCGAGTACGAGACTTCGGTGTAGTAGTACTATAACGGTTTTGACACATACTAAGGACTCCTTTTGTAAAGCAACTTCTTGTGCTTTTATTCCAGCCAACGAAGCTCCGTCTAATCTAATAGGGGCTCGGTTCGGTTCACCCATCATACCTACTAAGTCGAAGGCAGGCGAACTCGGACCAGTGCAACAAAGTTTAGACTCTCGCGATTGGACTCTATAACAGAAGAGGTTGTGCAAAAAGGAAAGGGAAAAGAAGCTTTGCAAAAGCTAAGGCCGAAGCTCTTTGGGCGATATTATAGCATAGCGCATTTCCTCATGATTAGGGTGATGTGGTTGTTCCATCGGTTTTCTTTATGGAGGGATCTCTTATTCAAGATATTCTTGAAAGGCGGATTGACAAGTGCGACGAGGAGATGGAGATTCCAGAAAAGTCTACGAATAAGTAAGTGAAGGCTTGGCTTACGTGCTCAGCTCAAGCAAGAAGAAGCTAGAAAGTCAAGCCTATTGAATGGTGGCAGAGGGAGTGGAGGTCTAAAAGTCAGAAGAGAACACTGTGCAAAGGGTACGCGACCACAACACACTGTTGTCCCTTTTTTTTCTTTCTTTTTCTTCGCACTAGGAGTAGCTGTAACTTAGCAATTCGATTGTACTCAGATCGAACATGGCAATGAATGTCAGTGTGCTCTCTGGGCCTTACTTCTTGATGACTGATCTACATTCTCAGCTGATGACATTGAATGATTTGAGGACGCTGGGCGGCCAAGCTTGCTTGCGCTTGGGCTGTTTCGCCGTGGCTTGGGGTATAACGGTTCGGAGAGATCGACGAGCACCTCACACTGCCATGCCAACCGCAGCTTTTGAATCAATTTTGGGGTGATCTTTGACCAGCCGATGCAGCGGGAATGGGATATTGAATGAAAGTCAATCGAAGAGACAAGTGACTTCCCCGCTAAGGAAATCTGCTAACACTCTAAACGATTCAAATACAGATCAAAGTCTATCACGCCCTCATAGGAATCGAGGAAAGATGGATTTTAGCAGCTGGGTAGTTCACCACTGTTCGAGCTTGATAGGTAATAGCAAATCCTAGATCACCCTTTTTAACTAAACTCAGGGTATTGATAGCAAGAAGATTCGCAGTCAAACTATCCAGTTCAGGAAGTTCTCTTGCGGGATAGGCTAATCCGAACAAAAAGCATCCTAATAAAGGAAAAAATGGTATTTAGGACATCAATCCAGAGGGGATGAAAAGGAGGCACACAACAGCTCATCCAACAGGATAGGTCTGAAAACCTGGCGCATAAAGCGTAGCTGATGAAACCGCATTCCCTTCTATTGGCTCCTACGGATGCTTTCCTTGAGTTCATCCCGCTTTGGAGAAACCTCCTTCATTCTACCTCTTGCCATTGTCTTTTCAGTACCTTGGTTAGCTTCCTATTCAGCCAGTATGCCTCTTTGCACACCTTCCCTTTCGGTCATCTCACTCTTTTCTCTCATCCCCGCAATAGGGATCAATCTTTTACACCGATGTATCGTACTCTCTCCTTCCGATGCTGCAAGCTGAGATAGTTGAATTAGATGTCAGTTCCTCTAGCAGACAAGAAGGCCATCAATGAAACTCTTCTTTCATAGCTTGGCTAATTGCTTTCCTTTCCATGCTCTGGTATGAACACTATAAGGGATTGAGCTAAGAAAGCTGACTAAATCGGGTTCGAATGAGAGTCTGGCATCCTTAGGGATCTGGCACTACCTTCCAGGTTTGGTTGGCACACAAGATATTCCTTGAACGATAGGAATCTGGGAGAAGTCAATTCCTTTTTTCAATGCTTTGGGGATCGATCACCACAAGAAGGAGCTACACATGAAGAATGGCAAGACATAGAAAGAAGGGGTTCTGCACGAATGCCCTGTTGAGGAAGAGAAGGGGTTTGAGAAGAAGGCCTTCTTGTTAGCTTTCAATTTGCCTACTTACTTCTCAGCTTTTCTGCCAAACGACTGCTACCTTTTCGATTGCTATCATCCAGTTGTGGCTTTTTTCCCCTCAGGAGTGTGCAATTGCTTGTTCGCAAAATTCCTTCCTTCATCACGTCATTGGCTACCGGAAAAACATTCTCTCACTTACCCAGACGAATTGATTTCATATCTTTTCATCTTCTGTGAGGACTGTCCTCCTAGCCTTTTCATATCCTGCTTTGAAGCAACTACACTTCCTCGTTAGCCAGTCTGGCTCTCGACCTGCTTCAGTCTCTGGCTGCTGGGACTATTGCAATACTTCGTTCTGCTACCTTCCGATGTTGCTTACTACCAATCCGATAGCTAACCTTGCTTTTTGTCTACCTTATCAGTAACTGCTATATTCGGAGACTTTACCTGAAGAAAACGGAGACATAGAACTACTCGGATTCCATGCTTTCTCAAAGAAATGCCCTTATCTCGATCTTTCTTAGAGGCTAGAGTCTAAGGAAATGGAAAGCCAGGGGAATGCTACCAACTCCCTTTACTCCCACGTTGGAAAGCATATGAACTTGACTGAACTGAATGACCAGCCCCGGGCCGGGGTAAAAGAAGAAGGGATAAGATAAGACAGTAGCACCCACCACTCTGTCAGTAGAAGGTTATCCAGTCGATCTTCGTAAGTAAGTAAGTAAGTAACACTTTCATCGATGATTCCTCTAATCCTCTCAAGGCTTAGAAGGGAGCTGAACCATTTATCTCTATGAAATTCTTTGGCAGAGGGACTCTAAAGTGGCCTCACTTCGCTCGCCTCCCTTCCGGTCGCCTCAGCTTCTGAATCCAATCTTGAACGTTCAGTTAGGCATTCAAAAATGCACTTCTCTTTCAAGTTCCAATCAGATTGTTATGCTCGTGGTGACTTCTCAGTTAGGAATTCTCATTGCCCCTTCTAAATGGTTACAGGACTAGGGCCCTACTAGCCTCATCGGCCGATGTCTGCCGTCTCGCGATTCTTGCGTTTATGGACCGAAGGAAAATAACTCCAATCCTTCCTCAGGGCAACATGCTATATTATATGATATATCTTGGGAGTTGAAGGTCGCAGTCCCTTTCCCTCAGGCGAGTTCCTCACTTAACTTAAAAGAGGAAGGAGTCTTTGCGAATTCAGTAGCTATGCTATGTAATACACACCTGACTTCTACCTTCGTGTGTCAATGGATCTTTCACATACTCCCTATTTATTATGTTTCCCTATTGGTCTCACTACCATACCAAACCCTCCCTCCGGTCGCCTCGTTCCCTTGCTTTTCCATTGCTTTGATCCTCTGTCTCTGACACCTTCCTTAATTAAGTGGAGAATTCCTTCGTACTTGAGTGTCCCAATGAGCCCGTAGGCAAGGTCATTACTATTTTAACGCATGACATGAGGTTGTCTACCTCACTAGTATTTGAACTGGAATGCCAGGCGGAGGAGTGTAACTGCCTTATCGCGCTATCCGACTTGTATGTGAAAAGCATTTCGTACTCGTAACTGATCCCTTCCTAGCGAAAGGTGTGCTCCAATGAAAAGTACACAACACTAGTAGTGCCCCTTTTGACGACCAAGTCACAATGGAAACAATGTATCTCTCTGGGGATGCGAAGAATATTTGAAAGCACTTTCGAACCATCACACGGATTCCAACCCAACTGCCCATGATATGGTAAGAACGGAATGGAAGGGAAAAAAAAGTCTTCTATGCGCAGACGTGAAAGCTCTATCAATAGAACTAGCTTCTTTTTATTTAGAGAGGAACGATTCCCTCGTCTGAGAATCGTCATTCACGCACTATTCCTCCCCACTAAAAAAAGCGATTGAGAATCTCGAGAACCTAAACAAAAATGCAGAAGTGAGCGTACCCCAAGGCTCTCCTCTCTCCCTCTTTTTTAGCCAACACCATCAACCCCATTTTTCACCGGTCAAAGCCAAAAATCTGATTAATAGAAGGAAAGGAGATCAGAAAAATAGGCGGACGACTTATAGTATAGGTCGGATGTTTCCGTGAGCAGTAAGCAGCAGATCCCCCCTTATTTTGGGAAAGCTGGTGGCCGCGTGTTAATTCTTTCAAGGCAAGGGGCGGCCTGATTCGACATTGTTGTTTACTCTGATCCGGTCGAGGTGGTTTTCACCAGCGCGTAGGTGGTCTAAGTTCCTATGACCGAGTCTTTCTGGCCCCTGTGAACATCTTTTCTTAATGTATTAAAGAGGGCCTCTCTAACCGGTGAAGGTGGGTGTCCACTAACGGCCATTCCTGGCTCGGCTCCGATAACGCAATTCCGGGAGGAGTCGGTAGTTGGGCGCTGGATCCCTTCGGACCTGGAGAACGTGTGACGCTGAGTCGGGGTTTGGTGAACCAACAGGTCGCTCCTCTAGTTGAAGTATCGGGCCCCTTTTTTGTTGCCTAGGTTACACCTTCGGAATACCCCAGAAGGGAATTTTTATCTACTCCCCCCAATCTGCACTTTACGCCACGCCGACTCCCCTTTCGTCATAAGGCGTGGAATTAGACCAAGGGGAATCTCCATAGGAACAAGTCCCTTAGATTTCGCACATAGGAGATCGAGACACAGCCCCAGGGCTATGGGGAAAGATGTAGATCGATCACCCTAGATAGACAACTACATAGAGGGTCTCTACAAGTCAGTCTATATATTCTTTGATTTCGTTCCCCCCGTAAGATCAATATCACAACCAATGAGGTCCGCAAGTTTCACATCTAAGTAATACTCGATCCGATAGTTTACGATATAGATAGATATATATTTAACAACAACATTATAAGAAAAGATATTAATAGATATCGGTAGTTGTCCGGTCGTACCCAAACAATAAGATTCCTGAGGAAAATGCACCTAAGATCAAATATTTCGAGCCGGCTTCCGTGGAAAATTCAGACTTTCTTTTTGATGCTGCGATCACATAAAAACATAAACTTTGAGGCTCAATAGCTAAATACATGGCAATTGAATCATAAGCCGAGATCATAAAGAGCATACTGCGAGTAGGAAGTGGAATTAATACAATGGATTCAGAAGCATCAAACCTCTCTTGTTCGGAAGAATCGAAACACATCGAAATGGTACCAGCCGTACTTAATAATAGAAGGATTTGGCAGAAATATGTAAAATTGTCCCTCCTAAAAAGATTATTCCAGAATAAATGGGCAATAGTTAGGAGAGGTGCGCCAGCGGCGAGCAGAAGCAAGGTTATTAGATACCTCAGGAAAGCCCGGCCAGAACCACACGTGCAAGTTTCCCTGCATGTGGCTCGTCCGTGATAACTTCTTCGGATTTGCGTGAACTAGCGGACCGATCACTAAGTGGGGATGCTCCCTCCAGCATGAGCGAACCTTTTCGAAAGTGGTTAGGAATGGGCGCCCCTCTCCCAGCCCGGATCCAGCCAGGTTCTATTGATCATGTCCCCTTCCCAACAGTTGGAACTTGTCTTGGGGCGTCTTTGGCTTTACGAGAGAAAGCTCGCCGTAGAAAAAAGTCTTTCTCTTCCCGTCCCGGGTCATAGGTGCGTCCACAGAAGAGGAAATCGCAATGCATCTTGCTCAGCAGGCGTAGCTTGGAGTGAGAGTGTAGCGGGGGTAAGGTAAGGAGGCCGCCAGAGAGGAAGGCAAACCGGCCTATTAAGCGCAGCTAAGCTAATATGCGCCGGAGAAAGCCAGGTGCCGTAGGTAAGCTCTATTCGGCCCGGAGCATTGATTCCCCATAACGAATAGGCTAGCTCTATCTCTCAATTACCTATCCTGTGCTCGAGAAGGTCCCTCAGTTCCTCGGCAGCACCTCGAGGTGCATTTAGTTGTCTTACATGAGACTCGGGATATTACCCACTCCATGGCATGACACCTTTCGCTCATCCATTCCGCCCGCCCAGACGCGGCGCCTTTTCTCATTATCATCTACCGCCCTTTCTTTCCTCCCCGCTATTCACGCATGAAGATCGTCGTATGTATGCTCTACTTCGGGTGTCGGTGCTATAGTATAGGTAGGATTACATTATGGCAGGATCAGTCACCCGGGCAAACCAACCCTCCTCCAAGAAGAATTGTGCTATGCCCCCCCGATCCCTAGAGAGCGAAAGAGCTGCCTGGTGATCCCTAGGTTGCAGCACGTTCGGTCGTGAACTCCTCGCGCCGCTGCCGCCGTTTCTAGGACCGACCGACGCCTCACCTGCACAGGTACCTACCTAGTGTCGGTCGCACATTCAACATAGCGTTCGGACTCATGTGCCTTTCAGAACCAGGGGTCTTCGAGCCTGCTGCGTACGATTAGCCAGCCTTGCGGCGGCAAAAGGATTCTAAGCCCCCCCATGCTACGGTTCCCTGCGGTCCGAACCCGGTGCCGCATTAGGTTAGGGAACTGGGCGATAATAGCTCCTCCGCATCCCAAAGCGCGCTGCCCTCCTAGGCGCGCAACACTAAGTAATCCAAGCCAACCCACATTACTGACTAACGGTGGATAATCAAATTTCTTAGACGTACTAAATACAACTCCATGAATGAGCAAAATGAAGGTTGCATTAATGATAAAGATCTCTGGGGAAACCGCTAAAAAAAGATTGAACATGTGGGAGGATCCGAACGAATTCTGCTTTCATTTCCCACGTATGGAGTACTTAGTGACTGACGTTACGGTCTCCCGCAGGTAGGCTGCACGCGGCTAGGAAGGCATAGTCCCATGCGTCCGTTTGTGGATCGCGGGACTATGCGGAAGAGCCTTCTGAGGGGGGGGTATCCCTAAGGAAAACCTTCTCCTTTAATAGGCCGAAGGTCTCGGATTTAAAATTCCTAGCCCGTAGGTCTCTACGCATTTGAAGGAGCTCCCCCAAGGACTCCTTCCCCCTCGGATTATCGAGGGCTCGAGCCCCCCGCCCCAGCCAATCGCCACTTGGATGCAGGCCCGCCATCTCCCGGATGATATCCACCTTGACCTCGAATAGGTCCTCGGCGTTGATCCGGGCTAGATATATATCTAGCGACGAAGGCGCTGTTTTGCCCGACAGGAGGCGGCCCTCTATAGAGCGGACCGAATCCCCTCCTATCACTTCCTCCGGGCCATAGGGGTAGGGGGTGTAGGGCGGAGTCCGAGCTCCCGGAAGAGCGGGAGGCGTAGCTTGTTCCCCCGGAAGCGGTTGATTTACCGCTGAGGTACTACTACTACGCCCGGAACTCGCTGAGTCTTCCAGCATATCCTCGGTAAAGGTAAACCAATCCGAATGGGAAGGTACGGCTGAAAGACTCTCGCCGGCGCTAAAGGCAACCGGAACGCCAAAGCTAATGAAAAAAAAAAAGGTACTGATAACAAAGATAAAATTCAAATCAAGGGGCAACTTTCGTGTAGTTTGTAATTGGATGTAACTATTCAGATTTTTTCGAGAATAAATCATTCTCTTAATAGATCTCGTCTTGTTCCTCAATCTTCGAAGAATGCGGCGTTGTATTATTGTAAGTTTCCTGTTCCAAACATTTCCTTCAAGTAGACGACAAGTTTTAAATCTTAATGCGGGCATTCCTCCCTTACATGCATTTGCTTGCAACAGATTCTTACTAAGACCCCATAGACACGGTCTCGGTATCTTCACTGTTGCCCCTCTTCTCAAAGCCCTTCGAGAGGAAGATGAATGTCAATGTGCCATTTTCTTCTTTCCCCTACTATTTACTCTTCTCCTTCACTGCACACTTTAGATAGATGTTTCCATCCAATCAAAGACGGCGAAGCGCCTCTAATCTAAAGGCCAAAGAGTGCTCTTTGCGCTACTACGCATCCTTACTCATAGTATAGTGCAAGTTAGGTTTGGGTATAGCAGGACTTGAACCTGCGACCATTAGGTTAAAAGCCCAATGCTCTACCAACTGAGCTATACACCCCAAAAAAGATGTAGTAGTAAATAAGGATTGGTGCGGAAAAGAAAAGAGGGCGGCCCCTCTTCATCATATTAAAGGGGCGCGGCTTTGTATGAGGCTCGTACTGCAGAGCAAGCGAAGAAAACGTAAGGGCGCGCGCTAGCACTCCTGCAAGAAAACGGCCTAGCTAACGCGCCCCTTATTGAAAAGTCAAGGATATTGAATGATCGATATGAGAAAGAAGCGCTCAAGCATTCGAAGAAAGCCGGCCTTACTCAACAAGCACCTTTCTTAGCTTAGTAAGGTTGCTTGTTTCCACTCATTGAAGATTCTATCTACAAAAAAAGGTCAACGGGGGGTACTAAAATGGCTCTCACTGACACCATCTACGAGAAGGTGAGGTCGTCTTTATTTCCAGCCGCCATACGGTTCGCCTTAAAGCCTTAAAGACGGAGAAGGGGAGGAGCAGTTATCTATGTAATTACGGTCTTTGTTGGCCGGGGCGAGCACTCTCTTTTCTTTGTAAAATTCCGTCTTACCAAACAAGACTGACTTCTTACCAACCCGCGAAGGGTTGTGAGGCTGGACCAGGTACGAAGAATGAATCTATATCTGTGCACGGAAGGGCCGGCGGCCGCTCAACTGTTCGAGCGCAATGCAGTGGTATTGGTTCCGATTCGACAAAGGTAGAATGCCTGGTCGAAGGTCCAGTACAGTAGGTAGCAGGCGTGTTCGTTTTGGCTCCCGAGCGAGAACGAGAAAGAGGCGATGCACCATCCTTGCTGCTACGTACGTTGACCTTGACTTGACAGATTCATCCAATTGAACCCAAACTCAAAGGAGGACCACAAGCTCGGGGCTCGACGAAAGAGAAAGTCTCGGCATTAAGAAAATGGGGTTAGCTGTGAAAGAGGCATTCATTTTTTCATGAATATTCATAGCTGAGTCTACTAAAAGAGGGACCAGCTCATCGTAGTGATTAGAGGACACCTCTGATCGTTCACCTCTAATGTGACACGTTCCCTCCCAGTTTGATCAACGGGATCAGTCGGCTAGAGAGCGGGGCTATTCTTCTTCCGAGGAGACAAAGTAGTCTCTTGTACTGACCGAACCCTCAGTTCGGAGGTCTTCGTCAACATGTTACGAAGCTCCAGTCTGGCGGTCAACTTGATGCGGGAGAGGCATGAGTGCAGTTCGATCTTGTGGTGTATTCCTTTGTAGTGAGTAGGGCCTCTTTCTCGTTGATCAGTTCGCCTCCGCTCTATTGAAAGGTCTCCATTCCTACGGCGGTTTTGTCAATGAACCCGTGGATAAGTAGGCCTTTCTTGCAGACCGATCTTCTGCCGAGTTCCTTCCTTCGTAGTCAAATCTGATGATACGCTTTGGCGATGTTACCTACCAAAGAAAAGGCCTGCTAGGTGATCGAAATCGCTCAGGTCAGCGAGGACTCACTCACCTACTCCTTATCTAATACTTTCTTCTATCTACTGAATTAAAAAGGCGACCCGCCGCGCCGGGCTATAAGATAAGAGACAGCTGTTGTACTACTTGACTGGTAAGAAAGAGCTTCCGTAAGAACTGGAAGACTCTTGTATGTACGGTAACCCTATCTTCCGCTACTGGTGGACTGTTGCACATAAAGGCCGACAGAAGCAACCTTTCTTAGCGCGCTTTTCAAGCGCTTAGCTTCTGCTATAAAAAGGCGGCAAGGCCATAAAGTAAGTGAAGTTGCAAGCCTAAGCCAAGAAGGTACGAACGAAGTGACGGGCCCTTTTAGAGAGAGGGGGCGGCTTTCTTGTGGTAGTCATTGCGAACATCTCTCCTCTTCTCTTAGCGTGCACAGTTTGCTTACGCCTTAGGCACATCTATCTTTCTTAGTTTCACGCTGGCCTAATGAATTGAATATGAATAAAAGTCAGTCTTTTAGTAAGCGTATATAAGCAGCTGTTTAGTGTATAAGCAATTCTTTAGTGGTCGCACCGGTACGATGGAGGTTGGTTGAAGATGATGTTACGCGGCGTTCAGAACCAGTCTTGAAGTGAATGAATTAGAAAGAACGAAGAAGTAAGGAAATGAGACGACTCTTTCTTGAACTATATTATAAACAGACCTTCCCCTCCACACCAATCACGAGTTTTTCTCCATTCCTCTCATATATCGTCGTAACGCCCTTAATGCTAGGTTTTGAAAAAGACTTTTCATGTCATTCCCATTTAGGTCCGATTCGGATCCCTCCGTTGTTTCCTTTTCCTTCCGCACCTTTTCCTCGAAATGAGAAAGAAGATGGTACACTTGAATTGTATTATTTAAGTGCTTATTGCTTGCCAAAAATCCTACTTCTACAATTGGTAGGTCACCGGGTTATTCAAATAAGTCGTGTTTTCCGTGGTTTTCCCATGTTACAACTTCCGTACCAATTCGGTCGATCCGGAATGGATCGGTTAAACATTCCATTAGGGAGCCTGGTCTTGACTTTTCTGTGTGGTATTCATTCTCGTTCGGCTCTTGGAATCACATCCAGCAGTGGTGGGAACAGCTCGCAAAATCCAACCACTTCACCTACTTCATTGCCCCCAACCCTTTCTCGTACCTCTATTGAAACAGAATGGTTTCATGTTCTTTCATCGATTGGTTATTCCTTTCCGTTCGTATCTCTTTCTCCAATTTCGGTCTCGATTAGTTCACAAGATTGAATGGCCAATTCTCCTCCGGACCCTCGATTCGATTGTTTTCCAAGAATGTTGAGCCGGGTATGTAAGCCATGTATCTGGGAGGAACTTAAAAGAAGGGCTTTCGGTTTTTTTCACCCCGTTTTGTGGTCTTGCAGCTATTTAAATAAATAAGAATATAAAATTATATATATATATAATAAGACTTTTTTAGAAGAAAGATTCTATATATGTCCAATCCCCAGTGGTGGTGGGACCAACCAAGATGTATGTCGTCCAACCCAACCTCAGACTCTTTCTTCCCGACCTATTTGACTCTCTGGCCGCAGTTATAGTTATTTAGGTGGTATCCCGCCGAGATTGAAGAGATCGAATTCCTCCGGGGAACACACGAAACAAAGATATGAACTGGGTAAATAGAAATGGAAAAGAGATGTTTCCAATTCATCAAAATGAGAAGCTTTTTCTACATCCATATGATCTACTAAAGTAGATCGGTATTGCCCATATAATAAAAGCAGATCTTGGTCCATGGAATCCCAAGAAGGTAAGAACTCCAACCTGTCCGATGCTTCTTCGGCCAAATACGATATACAAGTGGGACCTGCACTATGCGCAAGCTGTGCGAAAAACCGCTTCTTTTTTCCGGTTCTGAAACAACTTGGGCGAAATAGGGTTCTACCGGGAAACCATGGATTTTTTAGTTTTCGCCATTGGTTACTGGTTGAGCCACTGGAATGGAATGAGATAAGAATCTCTGGAGATCTTTCCTCTCCACTTACTCGTAACAGGCTTTCCCTCTGTAGAAGACTTCTTCCGAATGGCATAATTGGGAGATTGATTCCTCGATCTTCAAAGAAAACTGACTCCTCCTACTCCTTCTTCTCCTTTAGGATAGGATCGTCGTTGGTCCTTCTTTCACTAATGATCTAATGATCTCACCATTTTCTAGTAGTTCTCGCGAACGCGCGAGGGACTATCCTTTCTATCGCTTGCCCTTTCTTTTCACTCTCAAGACAAGGCTCTCTCTCTTTTATAAAGCGAAGCAAAGCGCATGGCGCTGAAAGCTCAATAAACACAGACGAACACGATGCAGGGCATAGCATAAATGAAACCGCTGATCATTTCATAAAACATATATGCTTGACCTTTCTCGATGCTTTTTTTGGGTGACTCACCAACCGACCCAGCAGTGATCGATGACAGAATGGTACGAACAAATCAAAGTCATTGGATTTGGTAGTTCTCCATGGACTTCTCTCTTTAGCCCTTTGTATATGTTCATAAATGGGTGTGCACCTCCAGATGGGCGGGGGCCGGCCTCCCACTCTCTTATCTTATGCAGCATTTATTAGCGGTTGGGTGGATCGTGCAATAAGCCTCTCTCGACCCTCCGTTTCTCATACGTCTTTATGAAAGCCTCTCGCCTTTCGAGATCCGGTCCATCATCAACTCAGTCAGATCTTCTTGTTTGCCCGCTTTGATTAGGCTTCCTTTAACGGATTTGATCGGCATTTCGTGCCTGCAGTCCTGCTGAATTCGACCTTTTATCAGGGTAGCGTAGTAAGGTTAGAGGCGCAACTAGAAGAGTTGGCCCTATTTCTCTTTTTTGATCAATTCGATTGCAGTCTCCGAAGTCCTTCTTGATCGATGGTCCCCATTAGCATTAGTGCTAATTAGCAGCCGCTTTTTTTGGAAGGCGAGATACTTATGTGTGACCGCGGATTCCACGGTAGCAGTAGTTCTAGCTCTACATTAGGAGCAGGGGGGCTCTATCTAAAGGAGGTACGGACCCCTCCCATAGTACGGTACGATGCAGCTGAAAAACTTAATAGGCTACCGCGGCTCGCTTCGCTTTTGTTGCGGAGCTCACTGCTTTTGGAGTAGTGCTTGCAGCTTGCTGCTTTCTGTTCAAGCGGAGCTCGCTGTCTACTCCACGAGTCGCCACAGCTTCGCCTACGCCACTTGTATATAGACAACAATAGCGCCCAAGATTTCCCCTTCGCGTAGTTCATTGAACCTTCCAACTTCACTCCGTGGCCTGTGCTAAAGAAGCGTGTCTTAACTAATTCCTTTGAACTCATTTCACCTATTCTACCTCTCGATATCTCCTCACCTTGCACCTTTTCTTTCTTTTCCTCATCCCATGATCCTTTCCCATGTCGTGGAAGTGAGCTCCTTCGTCGCTCCTTCATTCTTCATAACGACTATAACCAAGCTGCCAACCAATAAAGCAAGCACCTTCATGGACTGAGACCGTGGAAGCTCCGTTAGCACCTTAAGGCTGTCTTTATCCTGAGAACCCTCGGGAATATTCAGAGACTCGGCTAATGCTTCTAGGCCCACATTCGGAGACAGACCAAGCACCTCTCTTACCCACTCACTATCTAATAAACCGGACTGGCTTATTATCTGAATGAGATCGGAAAGAGAGGAGGTAGCCCAAATCTTCCAATAGGCGCATACGAAAGGTTCTGAAAGAATTGAAAAAGCTCTGAAAAATAAACAACCCGACCTGAGGAACTACCAACAACGGAAGAACTAGCAACAGCGGGAGAAACCGTTTCTAACCTCAGCTTCACCCCCTTCCTCGGGATTCTTTCTTTGATGATATGCCCTAAGCCCCTTTCAGAAGACCGAAGTCATTGGTGCTTTGCATAAGGGGTAAGAGCGCCATAAAGACTATTGGTACCTATCATAGACTTGACTCATTTTATGGGCTTGAATTCCTTTCCCCGAGTTAGAGGGGTTTTCTGAAGGTCTTCCTCAAGGGCCACTTGGTTCTCAAAAAGACTGTTACCCCCGGCCAGAGTAGAAGTAGGCAAACGGATGTTTCTGGGGGGAACTACGGGAGACGGAGACAGGTGGTTAGGCGAGATTCTAACTTCTGGCTCATCGCAATTCCATTTCTTAAAGTGCAAGTCCAGTTTTCTCTTTTTATGAAAGTGAAAGTCAGGTTAGCCCCTTCTTTCAATTCCAAAGATGCTCTCAAATTGCTGTTCAAGATTATTTTACCCTAAGGCTTCTCGCGGTCAGGCAAGCGTGGCAGAGCGTAGCATGTATCCAGCCATCCGAACTACTTACTGAAGGGCAAGCACCAACGAATTACTCACTTCATTCACAGCGCGGGGGAGAGACAGAGAGGGGTCAGTAATAACTCACAGCCGGGGTAAAAAGGTCCTACTTCCTTACTCACTCAAGTCATTGCTTTGACCGAACCATAGGCCGAAAAGAAAAGATTTTTTAGATACTTGTTACAGGCCTGACCAAGAGCGCAAAAGAGCTTTATTTAGAATTAGAGTAAGGGCACGCCATTTGCAATGCCTTTTCTTGCTTTCGACAGGACCCCCTTCCGACAGGAGAAAAAAGATTACGCCAATGCCAATTGCCAATGATATAGAGTTTCTAGCGATTACGACTATAAAGGGCAGGAGATGAATTAAAGAATCGTACTGCAACTGCTGAAGAGAGATCAGAGCTAGTACTAGAGGAAGCGATAGCGGACAAAAGAGCTCAGAGAGCAGTGCAGCTAAGCGGGAAGATCTGTGATCTATTTGAAAGAGCATATCGCAAAGACCGGTATATTGCACATACTGATTGATTGATTGTATAGATTGAGTCTCAATTAGAGAGTTATGATATATCTATAGTACCCCCGCCGATGAGACTTTCCAGCTCGAGGCTAGAAGCTACCAACACTTTAATACAAACAAAAACAGAAATCGGAATTCGTGGGGCCCGAGGCCTTACAGAAAAAGATCGATGAACGATTAAGCGAGACTTTGCCTTAGAGACCAATGAAATGAGACCAAGAAGCTTTATTACACAAAAGTTCTTTGAAGACCTTTTGCTTCTGCTTCCCTGCTTACTATTGCTATCACCTCAACTGCTTTGACCTGCTCACTTAGAGTGAAGATCAATAATGGGCGGAAAGGAGTTCACACAAGACCACAGAGCGAGAGAGAGAGCCTTCGCTTACCTGTTTAACCGTGCCCTCCTATCACACCTATCTCCCTTTTCCTTCAGTCACATCCAGTCTCAGTTCTGCTTCCAACTACCGAGCTTGGACGTATAGCAAGATTGAATAAGAGATATGGCATACGGGAATAGTATATGAAATCACAAAGGCTGGAAAGAGACTGGAGAGGAGCGTGGAAAATACTTAATAAAGCACCTTAGCAATTACTAGTAATGCCCCTATCGACCTCAGTCTTGTTTTTTGCTAGCTTTAGTCTAGAACTAGACTATCTCATTAAACGTCGAATATCCCTATGATGCTAGCCAGTGAAAAAGGAAGGAGTCTACTTCTTTGCTGGCTTGACTCCAGAACTAGTAGAGGAAGGAAGCGATGATCGGTCTATCCCATTAAGCGTAATCCCGCTAGCCAATGAAAGGACTACTCTTCTTGGACTGTGAGCGACGACACCAGATCAGAGCTAAGTGAGAGACGATAAATGCGATTAAACTGCTTTATAACTGCTCGATTTATAAGTCTTGCCTAAGTCCTAGACTTGAATGAAGCAGCCTGGCTGAAAGTCGTATTTGCTTTTGCTTTTCTTGTTCTCTTTTCTTAGTTAGGCCCAAGAAAGTACAAGATATAGCTTGACTAATATACTAAGATGATAGCTAGAGACTAGAGATGAGAGTGCAGGATCTAGATTTGTAACAAATATTCGACTTTGCTTATGCAAATTGTTATGTACCAAAACCAAAGAATATCGTCGATGGGATACAAAAAAAGAGGATCCTACTTCGCTCATGCACCGTCTTTTCACCCTCCTACCGCTGGTAAAGCTAGCAGTCTAATAAAATTTCTGCATGTTAAGACAGCACACTAGTACATTTTCATTGACCACTGAGACCAACCCCCAAGCCCGGTCTTTGAACTAATAAAGATGGCATAGTAGAAAACTTCAGACTGACTATCATCGCGCTTGAAGTCCACCCAAGAGAGTTCCCCGGCTTCTCGTGATGAGCGCAGCGCAGCAAACGGTGTTTGCGCCAGAGGAGGGTGGTGAGAACCGTTGAGCCATTGGCTTGCTGAGCTTTTCTGATTTGGGTTTCTCACCCACATCACCGAGAGGAGGGCTTTTTTCGTTATAGAAAAGAAAGGTCAATGAAAGGATTCAGTAATGACGCCATGCATCACCATTGAGTGCTGTGCTGAAGAGAAAAAAACCGAAAAAAGTTCCCCACATTGGGAGAGAAAAGAGAAGACTGCGGTCAATGATCAATTGTGCACATCCTTTTTGGATGGTCGGCTTAGAGTGAAAGCATACGAACATAGACTTTGTGACTGACTTCGCCGTATAAGCATATCTTCACTGAAAGTCATTAGGGCTGCTTTTGCCCATGCCATGAATGAGAGTGAGTCCAGTCCATCTTCCTTCCCTGGATATGCTGTGTCCTCTACATTCGCTTCGTCCTCCGCCTCTACTGCGCAAAGATTTTGATCCCCCGTTTAGTGAGTCGTGAAAGCACCTACCTTATGTTTAGACGTATTGGTTTCAGTGAAAAGCCAAATAGAGAGTTTTGCGTGTGCCTGCTTTAGTAAGAGTAAGGAAAAAGCTTGAAAAGCGTACTTGCTTTAACAACGGAAAGAGGTTCCTTCAGCGGTTCAGCTTTAGGTCTCGGTTCAGGTGCTTTTCATGATTGTGGTGTTTGATTGGGCACGGGCGTTCCTGTCCTTACTTAGAGGTCAAGTTGCCACCTGTCTATCGAAGGGGGATTTCCCAGCCTATCTCGGTATATGTTACCGAAAGAAGGAAGAAGAATCTAATGATTTCCCTAATTCTGTGAGAAAGAAAAACCAGTTTGTTAGAGCTGGGGCAGAGAAGCAATCAACAGAATGGGTCCCTGTTGTTCACAAGTGAAGGCACTGAACGGATCAAGATCTCGTAAATTCATTGTCTTTCTTGATTCAAATCAGAAAGAACTTCTTTCGCTATTGAAGCCATGCCTGAGCTGTCAGCTTATTAGCATCCCTCTTCTGCGTTAGGAATTGTCCGAAAAGGTTCGATTGAATCCCATGCTTTCATGGTCCCTATCTCTGCCCCGGCACTGGCCGACACGTAGGTCTATTCCGCGCTTTCCTAGGTGCGCATCTCCATCTACTAAAAGTAGGGGTGGTTGCCATAGATAGATTGGGTCATTCGTAACCAGAGCAATAACCGATGCTACAGCATAAACTAAAGCTATACGTGGCGGCCCCTAAAGGCGTAACTGACAGGTTCTGTTTTATCTGCCCATCCGAGTCATCCCGTACTCCAAAAAAGCAGAGGTGAGGTCCGGAGAGTGGGACGGATCTACCTGGCCAAGGTGCCAATGTCAAGTGGTTATCCGAAGTGTTGGAATATGCTCTACCTACGGTACCTAACTAGTCTTTCTTTTCGGTAAGTAAGAATACATTGACCGATGGAGGAGAACCCCCGAAGTAAACATAAATGAAGGGGCATACCCCACCCCAGGCAACCAAACAAAGAACTCAAGACACTCCCCGAGCTCTAAAATAAAGAAACTAACCTATGGAAAAAATTATTGAAATTAGATTACGATTACAAAGGCTAAAAATAATCCAAGTTTCTACGTAATCAAAAAGAGCCTAAGGATTAACCGAAACTAAGCACATACTAAGCCCAATAAGACACATTGGCCTAGATATACATGAGGCCAACTGAAAAACAGGTATACACATCAAATAAACTAGGATGAAACATAGGATTCGGTGGATGATTCGGCATCCTTTATTAATTGCGTATATAACGGTAGCCCTTCCTAAATAGTTTTTGAGTAGGCTAGGAAAGAAAGAAGAAATGATAGAGCGAAATGGGTTGGTTGCCCAAAGGGCTATCTGATCTGATCATGGGGGGATAGCACAAGGGCTTAAGGCATTGGTTTGCTAAATCGACATACAAGAAGATTGCATCATGCATGGGTTCGAATCCCATTTCTTCCAGTCTTTTCCTACTGAACACTTTCCTGCTCAAGATAGGGTACTAGAAAGGGATCATACGAAGGCTATGTTCTTTTTTTAGATCTAGCCTGAATGACTCCTAAACTAAAGGTTTTCATTATATCTAAAGTGTGCAGTGAGGGATCTTTATATTATAGGTAGCCAGTCTTTACTTCACTCGACCCAAGCAATGCCCAAAGAGTCCCATGCCTTTCTTGGTCGGACCAAGCCAACTGGCGATTTCCGACAAGTCTTTCCTAATTTTTAGAGCAAGAAGCGGAACTACAGGAAAGCTTTCTTTATCTTTATGGATAACCAATTCATTTTCAAATATAGTTGGGAGACTTTACCCAAGAAATGGGTAAAAAAAATGGAAAGATCGGAACATGGGAATAGCTCTGATACCAATACGGACTGCCCATTTCAATTGTTGTGCTTTCTTAAATTGCATACCTATACAAGGGTTCAAGTTTCGATCGATATTTGCGGAGTTGATCATCCCTCTCGAAAACGAAGATTTGAAGTGGTCTATAATTTACTGAGTACTCGGTATAACTCACGCATTCGTGTACAAACCAGTGCAGACGAAGTAACACGAATATCCCCGGTAGTCAGTCCATTTCCATCAGCCGGCCGGTGGGAGCGAGAAGTTTGGGATATGTTTGGTGTTTCTTCCATCAATCATCCAGATCTACGCCGTATATCAACAGATTATGGTTTCGAGGGTCATCCATTACGAAAAGACCTTCCTCTGAGTGGATATGTGGAAGTACGCTATGATGATCCAGAGAAACGTGTGGTTTCTGAACCCATTGAGATGACCCAAGAATTTCGCTATTTCGATTCTGCTAGTCCTTGGGAACAGCGTAGCGACGGATAATTCAGAATCAGAATAGGTCCAGGGGACAAATCAATAGGAAATGTAATTTGCTTCGTAAGAAGAAGAATTCACTTCTATGAAAGACTTTCACGGGAATTGTCTTGATCGTCGGGTATCATTTTAAAATAAATAGGAATAAGTGTTATCGCCTGCAATTCTTCCCAGTATGGAATGAGTAAAGAATCAAGCTACAAGTCTCGATCTATACGAAAGGCACTGGTTTTTTTCTTTCTTTCGGTTTCATTGATAGCAGAATATCCTGACTCTATAAGGGCGCTAGCGCTTTACTAATAGAATAGAAAAGGGGCCTTAAAAAGTAAGAGGCTGCGCTGCTACTCTAGGCTCGCTTCTTCCCGCCCCTTATTGAAAACGAAACTAACGAGCAATCAAACAAACTAAAGCGCTAACGTTATATTACTTAGTAAAGCAACCTTTCGCGCTAGGCGCTCACTTTTTTTTTCTGGGTGGAAGCTGGCGGCGGGGCTTGCTTAACCGGATACACGGAATTGGGATCTCTGTCACATGCAAATCTTTCTATCGGGAAAGCCTTGCTTATTCAATTCATTCAAAGGGCTGATTATTTAGAACCCTGCTCATAAGATAAGTAAGAAAGCGTTGGTGGGATCGGCGGGATGATGATGAGTATCTAAATCAATAAAGACAAAAAAGAAGAAATGGCAAGAGAAATTGAATATCGATGGAGGTGCATTGCCGATGTGGAAAACAGGGCAGGGATTCTCTACAATGACACTGTAGACCAATTGAAAGGGATGTAGCGCAGCTTGGTAGCGCCTTTTTTTTTTGGTAAAAAATATCACGGGTTCCAATCCTGTCATCCCTACCTATTCTTCTCCTCTGGGCAGTCACGAGGGATCCATTGAGATCGATTCGGACATACATAATTTTCATTTTCTGAGACTATATGCATGTTTAGTATTGGGGGTACAAAAAGAAGCCTTTTCTTTTTAGTCGTATCTACTGTGATAAGAAAGCGTTCTTAGTTCAGTTCGGTAGAACGTGGGTCTCCAAAACCTGATGTCGTAGGTTCAAATCCTACAGAGCGTGATTCTGTTCTTGTTAGGTCTAATTAGAATTCAAGAACTTCACTCATTTGAACAGCAACCTTAATTGAACCTCCCGCGGATCAAAAAAAGGAGGAAGTCAATAAAAAAGAGATGTTAATGAATCAAAGGTCCAACTGATCGCCGCGTCTGTCTTGTAAATATGCAGTTACGAATAATCCAGCCAAAAAGTAATAGGAATTAGACCTAACACGATTCAAAATAGAAAAACTTCAATCATTTCTATTTATTTGAAAGGGGAAAAAATATAGGGTTCCAAACCTAAATAAACATCCGAATCGCCCATGAACCTCAATGACCAAGAATTGGCAATTGACGCGGGAAGGAACTCTAGAATACCTGGAATCTCACAGAAAGATTTCTTTTTTAAAATTGTTCATTCAATGAATTTCTAATAAGTCTTCCTCAGACCAATAAAGAGAGCTGGGGTTATAGTTGAAGCCACCAAAATAGAAATAAGTAGTTCTATTATAATAGGCATGAAGGAGCTAAATGAGATACATTTTTATATAGTTATAATAACTAGAACTCTTTTAAAAAACTTACCTAAGTTTCCAGATACGAGGATAATAAAAAATACCAATTGACAGTTTGTTTTTGATTCATCAGTTATTAATATAAGGCACTAACAAAGATAGAGTGACAGAGGTATAAAAAAAAAACATCATCTGTTACATCTACTCATCCCACGATTACGAATCAACAGACCCCATTACCGAGATATGGCAACTCTTTTTTTTTTTTAAGTCATAGTAATAATAACTGTGTCGTCTAACTTCATTCACAAAGAAATGGTGTAAGCGGAAGGGAAGGCGTGAATCCTCGATCCTAGCTAGTTTGATCTGTCGAAATAAGGTTCCCGGTTGGCTTTGTATGAAGAAGCCTCTCTTTCTAGCCCTAAGTGAGCCATAGATTGTGAGTGAGCTCTCGGGGAGTAGAGATCGAGCGTAGAATACCAGTGGAAAAATTCTTTCTTTATTTCAATTTTTGAAAGGAAAAAGCGGAAGAGACGCTTCTCGCAAGCAGCAACCATCCATAGCGAGAGAGATCCCTTGTCTTTGTCGCCTACCTATGTCTAGAATAGCACGATAGAGGCCCTAATCTATAGCAAGAGTCTAACCGCCTGCATTGATGGACTGAAGCAGGAATGAGAATAACCTAGTCTCCTTATGATTCTGAAGTGAAGCAATGGAAGAGAGGAAACAAGCATAACTGGGAACCATCTACAGCTTGAACACTCCTTCTTGCCTTTAAATCTCGACCTACGCTTGGAATAGTGGCTTTCTTGTAGTAAATGAATCCGAACATATAGGTAGCAACTATCTCGAAATGGATAAGTAAGCTCCCCCATTTTTGAATGAGTATGGGTGAAAGGCCCGCTTTCACCTACGACTTTATCATCAGAGGTTTAAAGAGGTAGTGATTCTAGGACTAGAGGGAAGTTCAAGTCGACCAATGTGATAGGCGAAGAACTAACTTCTCTGGTGTCCGTCAAAGGATTCGGAGGTAGGGGATGACCTGTAATTAATCTGGCTGTTCGGGTTAAAGGGAAGGGCCTCGCCGAAATCATCGGCTTTCTGCCCAACGCCACGGCCGTGGCCCTCTTATTTAAGAAGATTCCCGGATGTATAAGGCCAGCATAGGCTGAGTCTAATTCACCATCCCGGGATTTAGTTCTGACCATAAAATGCAACTCTCATGCTTGGATGGAAGGAGCATTCAATACTATCGAGGTTGGACGGAGGCGCCTCTTATCGGTCGGGAGTGAGTTGTGAATTCTGGTGATAAGGCTTGTGATGTTCGATCTAAGATATTCGGAATAAACGGATAGAATTGTTGGCTTTCTCAATAGCTTTATCGGCCGGAAAAGCAGCTCCTAATTCCTATCTCAGTAGCTTCATCTTCTTCGGGAGCTGAGAATGCTTCTGCTGCCGAACCGGGAGGGACAAAGAGGCTTACATGCCTTATTTAAAAAATGGAAAACACGTCTTTCTGGGTGGGGGTATTAAATCCTTAACTTCCCTAATTTTAATTTAGTGAGAAAGCGCGTATACTTTAAGGAAGGCGGCGTATTTCACCCCTCATCCGGAGTAGTTTAGTTAGTTGTCAATAGCTTGTGATTCGGAGTTGTCGACCCGTCATTTCCAGTCAAGTAAAGGAGCATCTCCCTCTTCATCGCGGTCGCTCAATACGTTGTATCGATAGAGTGACATTTGCCTTACCCCCCCTCTACCCGAGGGATCAATAAGCAACCGGGTGACGGGCGAACCACATCTGTTCCAATTCCAGAGGCTTTCTCCGATCGAAGTCGGATCAAATGCAAATATTCGATTCCAGAGGAATCGGTTTGGGGGGAACCTCGGGGATTGGGTGTTCGAAGATTTCGATGCCTTCTATTCCGGTCAATGAACCGATATTGTGAGGGAGCAGCTAACCAATCTCATTTATCAGAGAAGTCCATCGGTTTAGAGATTAGTTCATGCTCTTTCATCCCCTCGTTCAAGGAGTCGGAGATGGCTTGGCAGCAAGCGTAGTGGCAGGCAGGCGATAGGATGTTACAGGATAGGCTTACTAAAGCTCGTGTAAACAAGATTTATAGGAGAGAGGGTGAGTTCTCCATCTATCTTAGGAAGGTCTTCTGTCTTTTTTAAATTCTATATATCTCTTTTTGATGTTCGAGATCGCCTCCGTGTGGTTCATCCTAAGTAGCTAATCGAATATGCTTTTGTCTCTTGGAATCGTATCACCCATGGCGAGGGTCTCGTATAATAGAATAAGAGAACGGTTGCTTTTAGGAGTGCTCTTTCTCGATTTCGGAAAGGAAAAGCTTGGTTGCAGGAAACAAAGTCTAACTATAAATTTATTAATTAAGAAAAGAAATAAAGAAAAGCCGCGTTGAAAGTCTTGCTTATTTTCTCCTCCATCTAAGTAAGAGAAGGGAAGGTTGAAGCTTATAGGTAGTATAAAAGCGCTAATAAGGGAAATCATGCTACTTAAACTATATGCTTAACACATGCAAGTTTAACTTTTCTAATAAAAAAGAAGCGGGGTAGAGGAATTGGTCAACTCATCAGGCTCATGACCTGAAGAGTGTAGGTTCGAATCCTGCCACCTTTCTTGTGAATCATCCTGAAACCACAGTAAGAGATGATGGAAATAACAAAACATAAATTTTGAAATGAGACGACTCTTTCTTGAACTATATGAATTGTTTCATTATTCGTTATTTCTGGGTCTTTTCATTATTATCATAGAGCAAAAGCTCTATAAATGTTGTTATCGATTTAAAAATTTTCTAGTGTTCTATTTAGACTTACATCACGATATCTTTTTCTTCCTCATTCTTATTTTGGTTTTCGTCTCACGGATCTTGGTTCGCGCTTTATGGCATTTCCACTATAATAAGTGTAGGGATTCATGGGTACCTAAGATTGAGAAAACTTTTTCCATTTCTACGTGTATTGTTTGTTTCTATATGTATTTCACAGGGGTCGTGCAAATAGCGCAATGCGCTGACAATCCAGATCTGGAATTGCGCTTAGGCCCACCAGGAACGCCCCTAGAAAGGGGGGAGTCTCTTCCTAATCTAAATGAACTGCCAAAAATAGTGTATGAACAACGGATTCAAATTCCAAACAATAAATTTATCAACGTTGAACTTCAGGACAACGAAATGGCTTCTCTAATAAATCGACTTCCTAAGGCAGAACTTCAAGACGTAATTAGGGCAGACTCCATTCTAAAGCCACTAAAGGAGTTCAACGCAGAGCAACAAGCCCAATTAAGGGATATAGCTATTCGACACTTTGAATTCAAAAATGAAATCATCGCCAAAATGAAATCCCTTTATCCCAACGATGAATGGGAATTGACAAAAGTCATTCGAGATAAATTCTTTCAAGGACGACAAAAAGATCGGGAGTCTTCCTTGGAAGATCTCCAAAGGATGCTTTCCGCTTTAAACGAACAAGGAAAATCCGCAAGTTGTTCCAAAAGACTCCGATATAATATTTCCTATTGGAATTGGAAAGAATGATAATTACTATTTTCTATACAAGTCTATTCTACTTTGTACTTGGTCATGCAAGAGATCCCCCCCGAAAACATAAAAAAGTAGATTCGCTACCTCTGAACGGAAGGGCCCCCGTTATGTAGTTTTTTTCGCTGAATAAATGAGAGAGAGTGGGAGGGCGGGTCTCTTCTCATTGGGCCCGCTTGGGTTATGGTTGGGGCACGCCCCACTGAGGTTTTCTTAAGAAATCATATCAGAATGCGCTCATCCATCGGAGAGAGGAACAGCCCTAGCTGAGCTTTAACTCCTCGATTCAAGAAGAGTTCAAGGGTAGGAGGAGAATAAGAGGTTAGCAACGTACGAACGTTTTCCAAGCGAGCCATGGGAGTCTAGGTTTTGCGAACTAGCCCGGACCGGAAAAGAAGCAAGCCTGTATAAAGGGTTAAGTCCAATCATTCTCCTCAATTTAAATCGGGCATAACCGTGGGGGATAGGACATAACTCCCGTTGTTTAAGGGTAAAAGGTTCATGAATAAGGTAGTTAAGAAAAAAGTGGGGTTGGGAAGGGAAGAGCGAAAGGCTTAGAGCTTTTTTTCAAGCAGCCTACTCTGTGTTTGGGTTAACTATTGATTCAATAATAGCGACAAGAGCTTTTTCTTTCCTTTCAAAGAGGCATTCGATGCCATCATCATTGACTTATGCCTCCTCAACCTATCTGGAGTAGGTCTTTGCCGAGAAGTCATATATTATTTACGGGATAGAAAGTCCGTATAAGAAGATCGCCCGGGAGGGGGTTTTGCCACTAAATGCTAAATCGGATACTGTCTCCGAAGATAAATAACTAGGCTTTTTCGATTCACCAGTCGCGGAAGCTGAATTAAGAAGATAGGCCGCTGAAGGGTCTGTCTCCCGATCGGATGCTGTCCTTCTCAAGCTCAAGATACCCGATTTGGTGTTCGTAGATAGCACCTGACAGAGTTTAGTCAATTATCACGGATGAAAAAGTTAGCGAGCACAGGAAAGAGAGAACAGCTAGTCAAATTACAACCTTCTTCAACTGCTGAGTCAACCCTAAAAGTGGATCTGGCATCAAGCCTATCCCTTTAACCTTTTTCCGGGATCAAGTACTACTTATAGAAATAGAAAGCACCAAAGGTAAGGCGGGTTAAGTTAGGGCATCAGTTGCTTCAACTAAAGAATCAGTCAAAACGAACCCTGAAACTAAATCCGCAACAGAGCGAGTAGCCAGGTGTGAATGTTATGGATCTAGCTCTTCACGAGCAGCAGAGCTAGACAAGCAAGCAACAAGGCTTCAGCCGGGTGTTTATCCTGATGAAATAGAATATATGTATATACAGGCTCGCTACTACTACTCGAACTACCCGAGACAGAACCAGACTTGCGTAGGAAAGAAAACAAAGTAAGTCCTCTCCTTAGCTCTTAGGCTAGCTCGAGGGGAACTGCTGGCAAAGAATCCATGCTGGGAACAATCTCTCTCCGCTTGAATGTTCTCGCTTCCCTTGCCTTAACCCGGCATTAAAAGGCTCGTCACTTAGACTCTTCATCTTAGCTTGTAGCTGTTCGATTGTCCTCTGATTCTGCTCGGATCTTGTCCTGTGATGAAAAGGAACTGAGCTTCTGACAATGCCGATAGGAAATGAGATGATTACTAGTTGGAACTTCTATCCCGATTTGGCCTTTGGTCCGCTTTGTTGGGGTTTTGAGGGGTTTCTCCTTAGCGACCTATCAATATTAGCTTGGTACTTTCGCACGATCGGTACAAGCATCCGGTAGAGTTCTAGAGGAAAACCTATCCGAAAAAGTAAAGTGCAGTTGATTTCGCTTTTTCCTTCTTGTTTGGCAGGAGCAACTCCCCGCATAGAGGTTTGTTATGGGCATCGAGTGTGAAAAGTGTTGGATGGGACCGATAGCATGAGAGCATGATCCCCAAGCTTCTGATACGAATGAATAAGAGACTGAAGCATAATTTAATTACCAATTAGACTAGTAGTAGAAGACTGAAGCTACTGAGCTAGCGAGTTAGCGCAACAACTTACTGTCTTGTTTTCTTCGCTGCTTATTTTTTTTTTTTTACAAAAGATTAAACGAAAGCGGTTGCTAATGCTTGTAGCTTGCTTCTGTCCTTAGTCAATTTTGGACTGAAGCTGTTCTGACTGCCGTATCTTTTTTGAACCGAATACCTTCCTCTGTCATCTCTGGTCTGTCTCTTTTTGAGAGAAGATTTTATACCACGCCTGACTATGAAGAGCTTCGAGTCTATCGGGAGAGGATGTGGTGGTAACCCCCTCTCGTCTAGAGCCGGGCGTCCAGCCGTGTAGGAAGACTCACCCTAGCCACTATAGCGACCCCACCCCCAACTCTAGCTGAGAAGCACCCTCCATCCACTTCCCCTTTTCCGTGTGCCCAAAAGCCCGCCCGGTTTATGAGCCCATTTCCGATTCCCTTACCCAATCTCATGAGAAGCAAGCCCAGCAGGCCCTACCTTAAAATGTCCCCAGACAGCCAGCCCTCACCAGGCTGCTAGCATTGCTAAATGCTCCGCCACGAAGCAAGCTCTCCCGAATACGACAGATGCGGAAGTGGGGAAGCCGGAAGTGGCTAAAGAAGTCGGAGGAAGAAAGTAGTTGGACAACTGTATACACGAGGGTACATTAGTCTTCTGGGAATTGGCAACATTGACAGAAAGGGGAAAGGGTAGGAATACACTTTTTTAGGTGTAGCTATACTAAAGTAGTTGGCCTAACCTTCGGTTCCCGTAACCAAGTTTTTCTTTATCATTCCTTATGTACTTTTTCTTACTTCATCCATACTTTTTTACTTTTTCTGAAGTGTGGGGCAAACGGCGCCCTCTACTTCTACTTCTAACTAAAGGCGAAGAGCCGGCATTGCAAGCAAATAGAGAGCCTCCGCCCGTTTGATCGGTTGCGAGCCGGAAAGCGTACCGGCAGTTTGAGTCGCGAAAGGGCCGCTTGCTTCACTTCATTTTTCTAGATATTATTCTATATAATAATATATTCAATTCTATATCTATCTATAAACAAAAAATAGATATAGAATCTTTTTCTTTTTCCAATTGTTAATTCCTGGGGAGAGGAAGAAGCAGATAGAGCAAAGGCCTCCTCTTTCCGTTCGCTCTTCCCGAAGTGAGCGAATTGCATGTAGAGATCCGTAGGGGCTTATAGTTTAATTGGTTGAAACGTACCGCTCATAACGGTGATATTGTAGGTTCGAGCCCTACTAAGCCTACCTTTTCACCTCCGGTGGCTTCTCTTCACCTCAGTCAAAGTACCCACCAGCCTGCAGATCTCAATCTAGCGACGGCATCTGTAACCACACTGCTGCCGCTGCCCTTCGGGCACGCCTCCTAAGCTTATCACTAACCTACGCTCTTGCAGCATGCCCCCTTCGGGCAATACGGTGTAATACGCGATGCAGCCGAGCCATCGCTCTTCGATCGCTATATTCTTGCGATAGCGAGATTTAGCAGTAGCGAGGGGAAGGCGTGGTTCATACTCTAAGAGAGAGTAGATGCGAAGGTTCGGATCGAAGATCTTCGCGAGACAGCCCCCGGGCACCATAGCATGTCGGGAATAAGGGGGGACTTACTTCACGTAACCACTCCCTTGGGTGTTGCATAAGGACTTCCCGGATTTTGTCAAAGCGGCCTGGAGAGGGGAACAAGGTTGGAATGAAGCTGTTGATGGATTCAGAGACCGTGTGACTAGATGGAATAAGGAAGTGTTTGGAAATATGAAATAGAAGAAGGAAATTTTGTACCGAAGATTGGATGGCATTAACCGAAAGCTTGCAGCTGGCGCTTACTACCCTGAAATTGACAGACTGAGAAATGATCTCTGGCTTTAATTGGAGGGATTGCTGGCTCAGGAAGAAGTAATGTGGGTTTATAATTCTCGTTGCAATTGGTATAAACATGGAGATCGTAATACCCGGTATTTCCACTCTTTAGCTAGTGCAAGACGGAAGAGAAATAGGATAAAGCTTGATAATGGGGAATGGTCATATGATGCCAAGGAAATCATGGAGATGGGTACAAAGTGATTCGAGACTCTTTACACGGATGAAAGCGATCGGGATGTGAACTTCTCTTTTGGATGCACCTATCCCTCTATTGATCAGCACTTGTTAGTTGGCGTTGGGAGGGGAAATCAAGCAAGCTCTTTTCTCAAAGCCCCGATTGAATCCTTTTTTTCAAAGCCAGTGGAACCATGGTGAAATCCGTCTTTCTTGATCCTAGTGTTGTAAGACAGGTAAATGCCACGCAAATTGTTCTTATTCCTAAGGCTCCGACCATCAGAGATTTTCCATCAGTCTTTGCAACGTCATCTATAAGGCAAAATCATTACTAACAGGTTGAAGAGCATTATGCCCCTCGTTATAGCTCCGAATCAATGCAGCTTTGTTAGGGAGTACAGATAATATTCTTTTTGCGCAGGAGATCATTCACTCCATGAAAACATCTAAAGGGAAGAGAGGGTACATGGCCATGAAGATTTATTGAGAAAAAGCTTATGATCGCACCAAATGGAGTTTGATCTTCCATTGCTTGAAGGAGTTGCAGCTCCCTGAACACATACAATCTGTCATTCGTGAATGTATTTCCTCCCCGCGGATGAATCTCTTGTGGAATGGTCTTAGAGCTAATGATTTTGTTCCTTCACGTGGTGTCAGACAAGGGGACCCGTTATCACCATACCTCTTTGTACTGGCTGTTGAGCGGTTGGGTCATCTGATACAAAGTGAGGTTGATCTGGGTAGTTGGCTACCTTTTAGGCTGCATAAAAAAGGTACGGCCATATCCCATCTGTTTTTTGCTGATGACTTCATCTTATTTGCTGAAGCAGACATGGAACAAGCGGGTACTGTGAAAGCTATACTAGATGACTTTTGTGAAGCGTCGGGGGGCCTCCAAATCCAGGATTTTATTCTCACGGAATGTGCACCAAAAGGAGATCAGCGATTTTCTTTAGTTCCAACAAGGGATGCAAGCAAAGCAAGGAAATAAGTCCCTCGCCCGAGAGGCTACTTTGTCTTGCCGATAGCCTAGAAAGAAGAGGCATCACGAATTAAGAGCTTCCGACTAGAGGAAACACTTGTACTAGCAGAAGATACATTCGCTTTGTTCGCTATGATTGGATTTTTGATCTGGTGGTACATGGCGCCAGAACCATTACTACTGGCACCACGCGCGCTTAGCGCACCAGACCTTCCAACGGTTCCTTCAGTAGGGGAATAAAGTTGTCTTATCCCCCTTTTTCATTTTAAAGAAAGCATTGAAGAGGAGGTTTAAAAAAAAAACGACTAGTAAGAGCAGGAAAGAAAACTCAATTGAGAGATGGGATTCATACCCAGGCAAAGGGAAAGCTAAAGCAAAAGGGCCAAGAAAACCCCTGCTGCAAGACCGGATCGGATGCCACAACCGGATTAGAAGCAGTTGAGTAGAAGAGACTAAGAATAAAACTTTGCTAGCTTTCGTTTTTTTGACACTTTTTATTAGAAAGAGTCCAGAGATCGGAAGGAACCTCACATAGGCAACTCCGATAGGCTCAGCAGATACGGTGGGATTGAAAGAAGAAAACGGCAATTCCTATCATCAAGAAACTAGGGCTTCGGCTCCATCAATGAATTAGTTTCCCCTATAATTGCTATTCTTAAAACCCTCAAAGAGCATTCTTCAAGCGGGGTACGCCTCAGGGCGAGACTAATCCTTCTTACTAAAGCATAAAGAGCCGCTCATTCAAATGTGAAGGGATCGGTGTAGAACTCAACCTCGAGCCTCGTGCGTATAAAATAACTAAGCAACTACTTTTAAGAATTAGCTGCGGATGCAGGTGCGTATGAATACTGAAAGAGTAAGGAAGTTATACGGGAAAAGACTCCTTGGTATGAAAGCTGGTAATTAATTTCACTCTGTATCGAGATGGTATACCCAACCGGATCTTCTTTCTCTGGTTTCAAACCCCCAACCGGTAACCAAAAGAAGCAAGCTTCGGTAGTGGTAGTAGCTTCAAAGGAATTGGTAGTAGGTCTTGAATAGGAAAGCTTTCATAATGTATGAACTAAACCCATGTTGAAGAGCTTGAATTCTTCAGTAAAGGAATCATAACTTGTTGACGCAGACCCAGATATAGGCTTTTCTTCGCCCGTGCATATGGCAGTTTCAGTCTCGTCCTGGCAATAGAGGGCGTGCCATAACAGGAAGGGCTATGGGGTTTGGAGTTTAAGCAGGAACTGGCCCAACCAAGCTTTGCACCTTTTGTTGGGGACAAGTAATCCCTTTGCTTTGTAGTTCTAGTTGCGGATTCCCGGATAGCTATAGTTTCACTAGCAAGTTTCGTAAGCCAGAAGAAGGCCAGTGGGCAGGAGGAAGGTCGGTCTGTCTGACCTGTTGATGCATCACTCTTTATACTACGATATTATTGTATTAAACCTACTTTCTCGGAATATCTTTTTTCACCCAGCCCAGCGTGTCGACGTCATCGGATGCCAACAAAAAAAAGTGTAACTATCAAGCGCTAAACCGGATCTAGACTATCATGGAAACAAGGAGAGGGCACATTCTTATCTGGCCTGGCTGGGATCGTTCACCATAAAGGTAAGGGTCCTCGGGCAAGGCAGCTCACTCATCAACAACAAGTTCTGGATCGGATGATGCCCCTTTTTATATGGCTTTTTTTTCTGCTTCTTCTTTCTCTTCAAGTTCTATCGATGCCCAACTCATAGGGAAGCATGACAAGGGCTTATTCTCGACTATTTCCAATATCAACAAGGTAAGGCGAGGAGGCTCTTTAACTAGACCCCGGGGCTACGCCCGTTTCTGCTTTAGTAGTTGTCTCTATTTCTCTGGTACGGTTGTTTCTGTAGTTGCAACAATCCCCTCTTTCTTATAGGATCCATTATCCGGGATATTGACTTTCTAGATAAGGGGAACTAGCTCACTAGCCAATAGGAGTCTAGGGCGGAGTCGCTAAACCTTCTTTCTTCTTTTTCCGGTGAGTCGGAGACAAAGCACCTAGATAGGGGCCCGTAACGGCACACTTACTCTATGGCAAGAGAGAGAACATAAAGGGCATCAAGGGGGTCATCGGATCGGATGGCAAAAGCGCATATAGAATTGATTGATCTTTCTTCCTAGCCTAGTTCAATGATTCCATTATATAAGGGAACTTCTTTCCCATGCCCATGCCCGGCTGCTCGTTCAGTCATTCATTCCATTCTGTCTTAATTGCTTTCTAAAGGCGGTAATCACATAGCAAGGTTGCCAGGTCGTCTCTCACTAACAGAATTTCCTGAGGCTGAGTCTCCGCCCATTGAGGAGTCTCTTTTTTATTCTGTTTCGACAGCTTTTTCTGTTTTCGTTTTTGGTGTCCCACCTATAAAGATCGATTTTCTAGTTGATGGATATTGACCACTAGTGGCACACTCGATAGATTCCTCATCTATACCTTTTGATGGGAAAAGAAGGTCTCGAGCTCCAGTTGAATCCGGAAAATAAGGTTAGGGAGTCGCACTAAAGGCGGAGGAAGAAGCCCCTAACGCGGTCAAGTCTTGCGCGGCACTATTGGATACGCCAGTTGAAGATGCCCCATCAATAGCAAGAAGAGAAAGAGCATACTCGTCTGTCTAGAAAGCAACCCTGCCCGCGTCGAAGACAAGTCTGGCATCGGATGTCTATAGTGCTTGAACAAGTCTGTCATCGGTGGGAAAAGAGTGAGCTCAATCTGTCTCTGGTGGCGCTCATGTTGGCAAATCCATATTGTAAAGCCGAGAGGTAAAGAGCTCCAGTGCATTTGAAACTGGTGATGTAGCTGCTGAAGCTTTCTTTGTGGCAGTCGTAGCAGTATAGTAGATAAGAAATCTCCTTCTTAGATATATGAACCGAATGCCGGGGCAGTCTGGACTAGATTGATTAGAAGTCAAGTAATCGGAACTTGAACAAGGAAGGGGACATGGAATGCCTTCTTTATCGCTCTCGCCTCTGAACCCAGCGTCCAAGTCCACACATTCATCGGATGGGGCTCACTCATCAACAACTAGGCCTCCGTCACGTTCTGTTTCTGAATCAGGTTAGGATACGGCTCTAGAAGCTTCTGCTTTCTTGTCTCATGAGAGGCCGTATAAAATGCTTCCGTGAATGGAGCAGCAGAAATAGCTACTAGATCGGGAAGTGCCTTAACTACGAAATTATCTCTTTCTGTCACGTAGGGAAAAGATGCTGAGGCTCCTTATGCTTTCCTTTCAAGTCGAATGTCAGAATCAGGTAAGGTAGCTTATGTCATAGGAACAACAGGTGGGGACCTAGCCCCCGGCGACTTAGGGGATAATACCTAGTATATCTATTATCAGGGATAGTGAACATGATAGAGAGTGAGTGCCAAAAGGCATTTTATGAAACTATTCTTTAGTCGCAAGGTTCTTGAACTCAGGCTTAGGCTTAATTTTATCCCGGAACTCTATCTGTTTAGAGAAAGAAAACCTAGTCTGTTCTTCTCCAGCGGAGAATGCCTTATTTGATTGCTTTTATATCCCTACTAGTTTCCCTCTGCTATATGAATCAATATAGGAGAAGTTGAACAAGCAAGGTAGGGAATGACTGGCACTACCGATCAAGTCTTTCAAGCTAGATTCCCTATTATAGTAAGTTCTTCTCCCGCGGGAATGGCTCTAGCATTGAAAGCTCAAGAGCTAATTCGTTAGAGACGTGGCAGACGCAGAAGTAGTCGGAATTGGTGCTGTGGAAGTCTTTGGGGCAGGCGTATCCGTAGGGGCCACTATATAGTAGGCAAGAAGTAGGCACAGGATAGCTCCTATTGATTGAATCAATCGTACGAGTGCTTGTGTTCAGGTAAGGCCCAAGTCCTTATGCTTAAACTTCAAGTGATGCCCGGGAGTCAAGCAGTTATGGGAAAAGCGGATTCCATATCTTTATTACTAGTTTTGTCTGGCAGTGGAAGTATAGTCATCCGCAACAAGAGAGAGACACAGCGCGGTCGAGTGCCCAACTCTTTCATTCTTCGCGGTTGAGTCATCAGTGATCGTAAGAGAAGTGGCCTAGTTTATCGGATATCGGATTCCGTGCCTTTACCACTTAGCTTTGAAGTTGAATGCCAAATAAATAGGATAAGGCCTGGGCCAAGACGCCTTAAGTCATCGGGTGAAGCACCTGCAGATAGGGCACCTCTTTCTCCTTTTCTTTGCCGGGAAGTAAGTAAAGATAGATTCCCTTAACTATGGTTCACCTTAAGCTTTCAAGCTCAACCTAGTTGTTCGGATATAAGACTTTCAGTCAAGAAGCAATCCCTCTACCTCTTCTACTATGTGAACGAAGACTGTGTCAAGTGAAGTTTCAACTAGGAATTCGTTAGCTCACCTCAGCCAAATCATCGGAACTCTCACAATAAGGTACGGAAGTTTCTTCGGCAGTAGCCGCAGTTTATCCAATATAAAATGTCGTTGTAGCTGTAGTCGCAGTAGGGGAAAGTTAATCATACCTAGTTCAGTCTCCAGGTTCAATAGATGCCATGCCTCTTTATTCCTAGTTAAAGCGGGAAAACAAGGTCTATCACTCCAAGTGAGCTTGCCCTGGCATCTCTGTCAAGTGAATTCAAAACAATTAGAAAAAAAGTCCGTCTGAGAATGTAGTAAGAAGGTATCTATACCAGGCATCTCCGCGAAAGTCTAATTATCAAGTAGTTCAAACAAGAGAGGCAAGCGCCTTATATATAGGGCACTAGCGCTTCGCCCACCACACCACACTTCCTCGATCTCGCCATAAGATCTGTCTTTGATGCCCCCGAATCAATAGGCCCCACCGCCGCTCGAGGATAAAAAGAATAACATGAATAGACAGTGGACGTCTTTGCGTGCTTTGCTTAATCTGGTTTGGTTGAGAAGTAAGGTAGGACAGAGCCGCCGTTTGAGCCCTAAACTATAGAGGTCGTTTCAGTGGGTGTCCAGTGAATAGAAAAATACCTTTACCAGGAACAGACCACCTTTTCTTTTAGACGATTGAGAAGTGAAGTTGAAGTCTCGAAGAAATCCGGGGAAGAAGTTTAAGAAGGTTCGGGAGCTACCCCAGTAGTAATAGGAGTTGTCGCAGAAAGTCTTTCTCTTTCTTCTTTATCTCAAGTCAGTCTGTAGAGGGATGGTACAGAGATAAAGACTTCTTTCACTCTATCTTCTATTTATCCTATATCTGCAGAAGCTGTTTTAGGATTAGTTGCGGGATAGCTATATAAAGAAAACCCGGGTAGCCGCAGCTTGAAAGTCTAATATGAAACTAGCATTTCGACAAGAGAGAAAACCCTAACCCGGTGAGTAAGAGAATAAATCCCCTTCCTTCTTTATCAGATTATGCGAACCCTGACTTTAGAGAAAGAACCTATTCGAAGGTAGTTGCAGTTTGCCCGGGAGTAGTTGCCGGAAAGGTGTCACCTTGTTTAAAATAGATCCGGATTTAATAAGTGTTCTTATTATAGCATATTCGAATTCATTATTCTCTGTCTCAGTCTTAGAACAACCCGGGATAATAGCCCCGAGGTAGCAGCTTGCCGATGGCATTGAGATAGATCGGTGGTTGGCTTACTGCTTGTTTATGCTTACTCCCACAGCAGCTGCCCCTTCTATCCCGTACTAAGAGACTTCTCCCACAAAAGATCGATCGAAGGCCCAGGAAAGTGAGTGCCGCGAATTCCGTTGCCAGTCAAGATCAAGAGTTGTCTGCTCCGGGTAGGGCTCGCTCCGGGAAAGGAAAGCTTTGGGCGGAGAGTTCTTCGCATTGAGTGAGGGTAGCTTCAGAGACTCATTCATTTTCATTTAGAGACTCAATGGAAGCTGTTTATTGTTCTAAGGAATGGGAATGAATTCTCTTCCTTTAGGAATAGAGTAGGCAGTATAAGTGGTTTTCTCTTCTAGTCGATCTCTATAAACAAAAAGGCATGGGCAATAACCCGCATCATATGCTGTAGACCAGTGGGCACCCCTCAGCCCTCGGATTTGGCAAATGCAGCCAGAGCCGCCTTAGCCTTACTGGCACCTCCGAGAAGTCTACCGCATGTTCATGATGTTCATGCGCAAGCAAGTGTCAGCGGCTCATTCTGAATAAATAAAAGAAAAAGAATCGACTTAGGGTATGGGTTCTGAAGAGGGCTTCTCCTTTCGCAGTTTGGTCTTCTTCCGATCCGAGGAGCTCAGGGCTCTAAGCTAAGTACTTGCGCTTCGTACCAATATATATTCTCGTTACAAAAAATGAAATGATGAAGGGGCGGGTTGGCCTTACCTATATTTGATAATATAAATGGGAATGCGGCCAGTCCAAGATCCAAGATTGGATATACAGTAAAGATCTTTTGGCAGAAATCAAAGACAAGGGTCTGAAATCTGAAAGAGAGGAGAAGGAATTTGAACAAAAGGGCGACTTCCTGATTCATTCCACATTTCACATTCCCCTGGGGTACCCCCTTTGCTACTCGTACTCGTAGATTGAAAAAATTCTGTCAGCTTCGCAGTCGGGCGCTTTCCCACTTCCTTTTTAGCTTTGTGCTTCATTACTAGTCCTAAGGCATCTTAA
>NC_042406.1:192500-207500 GCF_052625555.1 Lactuca saligna
CCCCTCAAATGGATGGATCTGGGATTGATTGCGGAACCGAGCAGAGATAACCCCGGACGGGCAGGAAGGTTAGCTGCTTACTACTGGTTGGAACGTAGGCAGGAGACAAGACAAGGGATAGGCTATGAGAATCTATTTCATCCGTCTTTCGATACATCCATATAGTCACAACCCTTTCTTCGATGAGTCTCCTTGCTTAAAACTTCCTTCTCTTGAAAAAATTTCTTACTAAACCGACCTTTCAAAATGGATCTAAGATAGCACTTGCAATCAACAAGGCTATCATCCCCAGGCAATACACCGATTCCGGCTTTTTCGGTGTGATCTTTTCGCTTCCATCGTCCTTTTGAACCCAGTCGAAAGCGGGAAAGAAAGCAAATCTGCCAAGGCTATAAAGTGGTTAAAGATACATTTATCTGTACAGGCCTGTTGAAATGCTTTAAGAGGTCAATACATTAGCCATCGGGAGCGCTCTTTGAAAGAGAAAGAACGACGTATCCGCTCTTCTTGCTTGTTACAAATCGGTTGTGCACAGTTCCATGGGCAGGTATAATAGTAAAAGAAGAGGACGCAAGCACATTCATTGTCTGCTCTTACTGTTCTCGAATAGGCTCTTTCCGGTCCCTTTCTCCAAGTGTAGATGGCAGCAGTTATGCGCACCAGACCTTTACTTGTGCTATCGAAAAGGCAATGCAAAAAGGAGATCTGTTTGGAAGATAGCTAGGGACTGTGATCCGGTAATACCAGTCAACTCCTTCTTTCGCTTATGTCAGGTAAATTCCTTCTATCCCAGTGAGGAGTATAGAAAAATTCTTGCCTTCTGAGCTTGACTTCCTTGGGGCTGTTGATATCTTGTTGTCGTTCTTCTCTCTTTCCTGTGCGCGCTACCTATAATAGAAGAAAATAAGGAATCGACTTATTTCTCTTGTGAAGCTCTCTCTTGTTTAGCGAAAGTCTTCTTTTGCTGCCTATGGATCTGTCTTCTCTTGAATTTGTTCACAGACGATTTATGAACACTTAAAAAAAACTTTTTTAGATTCGCCCTGAGTGAGGTTGAAAACCGTTAGCAAGGCTACGAACCCTCTCGAAGGTTTACAGAAGAGTGCCTGCTTCCCAGATCAAGAGTATAAAAGAGAACCACGCACAGAAAGAGCCGCTAGATAATAGGGTGCGGGGAATGCGCTCTTTGAAAGAATAGGCTCTGGGACTGTTGACTTTCCTTTCTGTGTTTATGCGGAAGAGGGATTCTTCCCCATCAGGCTTTACGGTTAACGCTTCGATGGTTGGTGGCTTTCTGGGCTTTGACAAATGCTTGTCTGTCTGGTCTGTGATTAAACCAATATCTCTCCGGTCTCTCGACTGTCCGGTTCTTAGTAGTAGGTCAATCTATGTCTGTCCTTTCAGCTTCGATTGTCCTGTCTGTAACCAATGCCTGGGAATTTTCTTTTAAGAATACGTTCGTATTTGATTCGAAATTTCTCTTATATTCCACCCAGCCTCGTGAGGTGAGTGATTCTTTCTTTTCGACTAGAGGAGTTCTCTTTGCTCTCGGTCCAAGCTACTTTCCTTATCTTATATCCAGTAAATATTCATCGCTTATCTTGCTTTTGGTATAGGAATATGCATACAGGGATGAAGCTTAAGAGTTCAAGATCTTTCTCGCTCTGTCCTCCGTTGCTCAGTAGCTCTCTCTGCTTTCATGGCAGTTAGCCGGTTCTCGGTACAGTCTCTTCGATCCCATCCCGCCTAACCAACTCAAACTACTAATCCTAGCTCTTTCTTACTGCCTTAGTCTTGAGTTCCCACCCGGCTCTCTCAGGTTTCACAGCTCTAGCTAGTAGACGGTGCTGCTAATCCTTAACAACTAACGGTTAAGCAGGTAAGCGAAAACGAAGGAAGCTTGTTCCCGGTTCGTCGTTCCAAGCTTAGATTTGAGATAACTGTAAGAATTCCTGCATAGCAGGGTTACCGCAGCTAAGGAAGCCTTGCACTTAGAACCGAGGGATAAAGTCTCGAATATACAGAAAGACTCCTAGCTAGCTAATCCTTAAGCCGAGCTAGTTCTTAGTCTTGCTTCTGTAGCTCTTCCTTCTGTTGCCTGCTTCTGTAGCTCTTTCACCTTTCTTCGCTTCATTCGTTGCATTCTAAACTAGGGATTTGGAGCAGAAAGAGGAGAGGATGCTATCGAAGCTGTCGTATACCGCTTGCTGATTAGAACAAAGAATAGGTATTTAATACATTTTACATTGTTTTTGGTTGACCGAGAAAGAGGGAGCTATAGCTTATCTAAGGAGCGAGCTAAATACCAGCTTGCACTAATGGCTTCTTGGTGGCATATCGAGAGCACTTTCACAAAGTGATATTCTAAAGTCATGAGATTAAGTTAGTGAGATGCTATATCAATCAGTCTCTTCTTATTATTGTATATCTTTTCAACCAACCGCTGGAATATTCAATCTATCCCTATACCTAGATGGGATAAAGAAGATATTATCCTTGCTTTCAGTTACTTCTTTCATCCATCCGCTAAGGTTCTTTGTTTGAGTCACTAAAGAGAAAGGCTTTAGAGGAAATCCCACGGATATTGGGAATCATAGGAGAAAGATAAAGGATAGATGTCAGTTCTTTGAGTCGAAGAAGCAGTAGCAGAATTCGATATAGGCGAAAGAGGGAAAGCCCTTCGGCTGCGGTAGTTACAGGATCATCGGATAGCTATTAAAGGCATAACGGAAGAAAGGACCGAGCTGATTCTATAGCTGCCTATTCTGTAACAGTGGATTCTAGCACAACAACTTCTTCTTTGATTCAATTGCAGCTCCTTCTATGCCATCACTCCGGATTCGTACGCTGATACGATCACACCAAGAAAAGAAGACGCTTAGGAATGAAGTTAGCTTTCCTCGGATACGAGAGCTGGAAGAGCCAGCTTTACTTTCTCTGTGGTAGCATGGTTAACGGTAGCATGTTTGCGTTAGTCGGAAAAGAGAGATAAGAAGAAATAAGGGCCAAAGAAAAAAAGAGAATGAAAAATAAGAATAAATTGAGCTCGACTGCTTCTTCTTCCTCTCGTTCTTACTTCCCTCTAAAGAATAAATTGAGCTCGACTGCTTCTTCTTCCTCTCGTTCTTACTCGAGCTTTTGACTGACTTTCCTTTACCTTCCTTCTTAGTCACTACATTCTCAGGTCTGACTCTATCAATTCCCTGGACATCGACCTCCATTAGATTCAAGTAAGGGCATTGGAGCACTTTGATGTTGATGCTTGAGAAGAAGCTGTGGCATTGACCTGACTTTCGGAATAGAATGTTCCCAGCTAAGACTCTAAGAGTGATTGATGTCATACCAGTAGCCCTTCTTACAACAAAAGGTATTCTGCCCGCGGGTTCTGGAACAACTCCTTCTATAGCTGCTGATTCGTGATCTCGACAAAGAGATTTCGAAAGGCTAGCAGCTGAGTCTGTTACCTATCTCAAAGAGAAGGCTTTGAATGTCATATGACTCCATCACGGATGAAAGCACCCTCGCTATTAGAGAGATAGTAGGCAGTAGCCATAACATAACCCTAGATGCCAAGAGGAGCGGGCAAGGTTGGACCGGGTGTAAAGGATGAGACTAAGGGAGGTTGACTGGGGAATTTCTTCCAAAAGCATAATAAGGAGTTGTTTAAGCGGGAACTGCAACTATACGGCTAGTAACTGCCCCAGCAAGTCCATCTCTTGGAACTTCTCTTCCATCTATTACGACTTGCTTCGCCCCTCCCAGAGATTCAAGTTCTAGTTCTTTTGTTCTTTCTTCCTTGGGAGGTCTAAAGCGCTAATTGATAACGCTTTTATAGATGGTTTTCCTTGGCTTGGATGTCTTTCTATTATCCCCTAACAAAGCCTATTCTCGTATTCTGCCATCTACAGGTTATGGGGTTACGGGTCTAGAACCATTGTCGTATGGTTCCTCCTCTCGTGTAAAGAAAGAGGTTCTCTATCTTTCGAGACTTCGTTACAGTCATCGTAATCGTAGGAGGGCTTGCCCTTGATCTTCTTAGAAAGTGAGGGATTTAATAGCGAAGCAGAAGCTACTTTTCACTCATATTCAAAAGCTAGACCGGCTGGCTACGAAGCGAGGATTTGTTCTTAGTTTCCTGGTATTACCTTCCGAACCTTCCTTGGATTGAAACGGAGCTTGCTCTAGCTTCAGAGCGAGGGAAGATGGATGGGCTGACTTGAGGCTCGGGATGGTGTGGGATAACAGCCTTGAACTGAGCTTCGTTTGATAGTACTTTCGGAATAGGCTTTTGGCTAGATTTAGGGCAGAAGCCTGAAAGTCCTCTGATTCTTACTTTACTACTTCCTTTGATGGCATCGTTCCTTAGTCTGATTCATGGCATTCCTCATTCTTGGATTTTAGCTTCGATGCAAGGGAAAAGAGCAAGGAAAAGCCCTATATCCGGAACTCCGAGAGCTAGACCGGCTACAGGCTAAGCAGCACCGGCTGAGGTATTTGAGTTAGGGTCTCGTGGCCCCAGGCCGGCTAAGAGCAGCAATTCTTACATTTCTCTCAGAAGCTACTTTCCTACTTCCTTTCCTATTTGAAAGAGCTTTCAAATAGCATGAGCGTTGAAAGTCTTCAATTAGACTAGAGCGTTAGATTCTTTTTTTTTTTTTTAGTTCCACTGATAAAGTCGAGTCTTATAAAAGAGGCCACTCTACGAGGGAAGTCCCCGGGTCGAGTCTTTGCGAGTTCATCCCAAACAAAGCGAAGCCCTTCCGGTCGGGAAGATGCAGATAAAACGCCAATAGCCGGATGTCCGCTTCTACGGCATAAGCTTTAAAGAAAAGAGCGATCAACGCTAATCAAAATTGAATAATCAAAGAAAATTAGGTATAGGTTTGAACAGTTTTTTCAATCTTTTTCTTCCTATTCTAAGATAGCTTTCAACTGAGTGGCTACCCTTTTTGTCAGATACGGGTCAATAGCCCCGTTCAGACAACTAGGGTCCCCCTTAGATCCTCCAGCATTTCGCGGAGGCAATCATCCGGCTCATGAGGCAGATACAGATCCTCCATAATATGGGTGGCGGTCTGAGAGTGCAGCTCTATCATATCTGCCCTCTCATTCTTGCAGTTCTCTTTAACGGAAAAGCATCCGAAAAAACGGAACACTAACCTAATCTCGAAAGAAAAGTTTTACTTTTATCAACCCCTATTCCTGACTTGAACAGAAGCTTCAGCTACTTGAAGAGTGAAGAAGCAGCTACCATCTTTCAATGCAATACTAAGCCAACTAGCAACCTGAGCCTGTAGCCACCCGGTATTTTATAATAGCAACCAAGCCAGCCGGCCTATATTTGAACGAAAATGCCGGGTCGCTCAGCGAGGAGAGGATAGGGTGCTCTCGGATTTGATAAGAAAGACAGGGCGAGTCATTTTGCATGTCGGAAAAAAGACAAACCATGGGCTTGAGGCATCGGTCGTCTCGGTTCTAATCCGTATATCATCCAGGAACTCACTGTTGAAATTCCGGCAACTTGTTCACTTCGTTCTATTATATAATGGATCAGCCCTCATCAAGAACTCTCGCCAAATCACAAGTCTTCCTATTACGTTACGCCAGAATGCACAACCACCGTGGGCATTCATTCCTATGCCGGGGCCGGGGGCATGGCAGATGAACTTTACTTTGCACATGCGTTCATCGGCGGCTGATCATGTAACGTCAAAGAAAAAGACCGCTTAATAAGACGCCTATTCGATCTAATAGTCGAACGAGGTACGAACTAGTGCTAGCTCGGGCGCGGTAACAAAGGTCCTCGCAAACCTCGTAGCGGAGAGGCGGCTTATTGCAGCAATTTTAATCAGTAATCATCAATGCATAAGGGAACAGCACGAAGCGATGATATGCTTCGCAAGCAAATGGGTCAATGACTAGATAGCCACGGTAAGATGGAAGGCCCGCGCTAATGCCCTTAGAGTCGTCGGTCGAATTACCGATCAATTAGATTCTTGGATGAGCGGAACATCTTTGAGACAAATCATCTCCACCCGGGTACATAGCTTCATCCAAACCATGGATCCACGAATTGTTGCCTCGCTCGAGAAAAGAGCTTCGTAGTTGCGAGTTCTGGGCCGATGAGCGATATGTAATCCTAGGATTAGAACTATGCTTTACTACTTCCATATAGTAGTTAGATCTTTTCTATTTTTTATATTTTAGGTCTTTTGGCTAGTCTTCATTTCCCTTTCTTCTCTTTTTTCAATATGGATAGCAAGAGGCCTACATGGAAGGAAGGAAAGATGGAAGGAGAGAAGGACTGAACGACAAAAGGAAAGACCTCTTTGTTTGCCTTGGAATGAATTGGTTTTTTCAACTGCTGAATAGGTTTCGGGGCTTAACTTAAGTAAGTCTTCAGTACGCTTTTAGTATCCGGATCGATAGAGACTGATCCCTTTCTACATACATAGCCCCACCCCACCAGATACATACATACTTTTTATCCTTTCTCCCATAAAGCTTCCTTTCCTGAATCTTAGCTCTTATCTTTCTTATTTATTCTGACTACTCTCACTTTAGAAACCGGGCCTGGAGAATTCAACCTTAACGTACCCGGGTAGTACGCCTGGAACAAGAAGGTTCGTCGTACAATTTCGGCGATTACAAAAAGAAAGGAGTATATCCCTCTCCCTTAGTGTCTTTCCACTTCCGTCGTTCAGGAACAAACACTTCGCCTAATTCTTTTGAATCCCGGCCCGCTTTTTCCCCACTAACTAATTACGTTACGACCACTGAACAAACTTGGTTGACGAACATAGTTTATGCGCCGCTAATGTAGCGGCTTGTCGAGCATTTGACAAACTCACACCATCCATTTCAAATGGGATTTGTCCTGTGGACACACGAGCAATCCAACCCGTAGGATTTCCTTTTCCTCTTCCCATTCTGACTTCTGTAGGTTCCCCGGTAATAGGGAGATCTGCGAGAACTCTTACCCATATCTTACCATTTCTTCGGAATTGTCCGCTCATAGTACGATGGAATTGCCCAATTATAGCTCGACGCGCTGCTTCAATGGCTCGATATGAAAGACGACCAGCTCTCAAACTTTTAGTGCCATATCTTCCAAAACCAAGTCGTGTACCGTCCGGTTTGCAACCCCTACTACATCTGCCTTTATGATATTTACTATATTTCGTACGTTTCGGATATAGCACGTCCCCTTTCTTTTTGACTATATGAAATCCACACTTTGACACCTGAGATTCCGTAACGAGTAGATACTTCCGCAGGAGCATAATCTATTTTCTGGTTAAATACATTACTAGATGTTTTTCCATACTTTCCGCATTCAGTTCTAGCTATTTCTGCACCTTCTGATCGACCTGAACAACATATACGGATCCCCTCCACCCCTTTTTTCATTACTAATCGAATATCCTTCACTATTTGACTAAAAATGGAGCGAAATGATCTTGTTTTGTTCCTCGGTTGAAAAGAGATATCTTGAGCAATCGGAGAAGCACTTTGATAAACAGATTTGATCTTGACCGACTCAATTAAGGTATTAGTCTTTGTTCTATTAGACAACAAAGATCGCATTTTTTTCACTTCGTTCAAATAAAAGTTGTACCCGTACGGAATTCTTCTGTTTCTCAGTATGATCTCTATCATCATCTCTATTCCCTTTATCAATTCTCCTATCCCACCTAGGTCTATGAATTTCTCTATCAATTCCATTACCTTATCCTTAGCCGTGAGGTTCCAACATTTTTTCCTGAATTTTCGTAGGAGTTGTTCCCGGGCATACTCAAAAAAAAGGTTCTTATACACCCCAACCCCGTCCCTTGGAAAGAAAAAGGTAGCACCGAAGAAAGGAAAGAGCGAGATGGTGGTTTTTGTTGTTCCCGCGAAGCGAGGATGATCCGACCAGCGAATGAAGTGGGTCAACTTTTTGTCTTCGGCCAAAAACTTTTTCTCGCTGGTCGAGCTTTCGACAAAAAAAGCGAAACGTATTCTCTTATCTAAGCTTCTTCCCTGTGCATTAGCTCCCCCCATGGTAGATGGTTCAACCACGCCCGGTTCCACGAAATGATTGAGAACTACGACGGGGTCGAAATGCATTTGGTTCTTTGTCTTCAATAAGTATTGCATGACCGAATAATTCAAGGAAGGGCGCACCGCAGGGAGGGTCCTTTTAAGTGGATGACTCGTCGGGCTGTCGGAGGGGGACTTCTTTGAGAAAAAGAACTTGAATAACTTCGTTTTTCTGAAGGAGTCGTCATTTAGGAGGGCTATGTCATTTACAAGCCCGGCGTATTTCGGATGCTTGAAGGCCCCGCTGACCCGAAGTGATTTAGAAAGATTCTTCTTTATCGATGGTGATCGGTCATGGTATCCATAGCGTTGCTTCTTTTTCGGCCAAATCCGGATTTCGTTTTGCTTCTCCCGGTCGTCGAGCCTGATCGACTCGACTCTTTTCCCTGCCCCCCGGCCTCTCACTTCGTTTCGTTCTTCTTCTGTACCGTCGCTTGAATGAAGACACCCGATCGGCCCGACTTTCCCAAATGCCCACCACTGGCCCTTCCCCTTTCCGGGTCTGGATTTTTCGCGTCGTTTCTGTCGTCGTGGTCGACGGGGAAGAAAGAAATGAATGAATGTTCTTTTGGGAAAATGTATAATAATACACCTACCGAGACGAAAGCCAAAGGTGAGTCTAGTAGGTGGACGTATCGAACCGAAATAAGATCTAAGATTGACATCTTGATACACTGATTTACCATAATAATAAATAGAGTCAATGCGGACTCCGCCGTGGGAAGAGCCGCTTCTTTCTTGCTTGATAGGGGGGCTTCCATTCACCAGCGCAGACTAAAAGTGCTCTCCGAACCGTGCTGGATAGTCACCCATCACACGGCTCTCAAACCCAACCTGTGGTGGATCCCGGGTGACAAAGTAAAAGCCTTTGATCCTTTGCCCCATACTTTGAGATGCTCCTCCCCGCCGATCAAGCAGCGACGCTGCTCTTAGCTTTAAGCCGCTATCGTTCGGTTCGGATAAGTAAAGTCCCTTCGGTCAGTTCGCTCAGGTGATCCTCCCTTCTCTTCCCTAACGTTCAGAGTTGTTCTGGTTTGAGAAAGGAGCACCGGCCGAGCGCCCTGAATGAATAATAAATTTACAGCAGAGGTAATTGCAGATTCTTATTCGAACGAGTTGAAGCTAACAACATGTCGATTACACACCGGGGGTTGGTAAGAACTGAGGGGCAATGCCCCTCTAACCTAAGTGGGCCTACCTGCGAAGCAACTGGTACTTGAGCGGGCGGGGGGGGGCGGTTTGGTTTCGTGCAAGGCCCTCGCAGCAGGAAGAGGCAGTTGTCATTTGAAAGAAAACGCTCTTAGTTTTTATAAGGTTCCAAACCTTCGCACCCTGATGAAAAAGCCCTTTCTTTTCTATCTTATTAGTAAAGCCTAAACGTCCTTATTGAAGCCTAGCTAACGAGAAATCAAAGCGATAACGCACCTTTCCTAAGATTAGAATCGAAATAGAAGAGAAGGCCTTTCTTTCTCAAAGTAAACTTTCCCCCTTCCCTTCTTGCTTTAGAAAGATTGCAGCTAGCGTGCTGGACTAATCTAATAGAAAGTCAAGGCTCTTCTCCTGTTCTACGAATCTACAACTCTCTTTACTGAGCGAGACTCCATCTATATCCCTACTAGTGGTTATTCTTTCCAGGCCATTTGTTTGACAGCTTAAACTAGACCCCACTTTCGATTAGATAGGTTTCGGTCTTAATCAAGATAGGTCAAGGGCGCGTCGGAACGGTCGGTAGCTACTTAGTCTCATCCGAGAGTCTAATCTCCTTGTACTGCTTTTTTTCTTTTCAAAATAAAAAAGGTCGATTTAGGCTCCTTCCCTTCCCATAGCTGCGGTAGCAGGTACTACGAGCCCTCTGTCCCACGCATTTAACCGGCGTGGTTCACCGGTTCCACCGAAAACTCTCATTTGTTGAAGCGGAGCATAGTGCGCTTTAGGCGCCGAGCGAGAAAGGTCTCTTCTTTCGTTTCGGTTTATTCACTGATCTGAAACTTAGCACTTGTTTTCTTATTCCAGGGGCGGCGGCGTTCTTGAATGAAGTCTATCCGAACCGAATTAGCACTTCTCAGATCAGGCGAGGCCTCTCCAGCGGAGCTGGGCGCCGGGGCCCTGGCTGCACTAGCGATTGGCACATAGGGGAGTGGTTGCCCGGCTTTCTCGGCCTGGTATCCTGCACCTCGCGTTCATGATATCTACATTCAACTGTGCCCCGGAGACACGGTCGAAGCACGCCCGCCCAGTGTGCTTCTTTCACGACATGCTCTGGTCCCGGGTGTCTTCCAGTGGTCTTCTAGCGTTAGAAGAAGTCGTGTCCGTCCCGGACATCTGCAACGCCCTTCCCCGCCTTTTTTTTTTAATCTGGGGTGAAGGAAAAGACTGACCCCTTCGGTGACTTTCGCGGTCGCCCTCACTGAACCGACTTGAATCTGAACTACGATTCAGACCAAGTCTTACCGAAATTGGATTTCCTTTTCGTGCCATATGCGCTTATACTTTACTTTTGTCCCTTTTTGATCCCCGGTCCAATATGAGTTCTCGAAGATCTTCGTTTCCGTGTAGAAGCAAACTCTCCCAATTTAGGACCTCCTTCAGTGATCTTACAACGAACAGGATCCCATTGAAAATTCGTACGGAGCAATCAACGAATTCCGGCAAAATAGAAGAAGATGTGACCCAATTTTCCTGTCCTTAAAAGAAGATCTCTCCGGTTGCTTCCTTCTCCTTGCTAAACTAGAAATGATCTCTTACGACTAGCATTGCGATTCACGCATCTCGCACAACCGTGCCTGAGATATTAGTGGTGAATACTCTTGTATACTAGCCGTCTCACAGGTTCTCGTTAGCAAGGATAGAGAGACAAAAGGATAGCTTCGAAAGTAGGTAGGCTAGGGAGATGCTCAAACCGGGGCTGGATCGAATTCCTGTAAGACTTCTATCCTTTTTCTCTTTCTTTCTTACTAGATTCCCCTGCCCCCTATATTCAATTAAAAGACTAGAAAACCTCTCTTGTGCGTCTACGTACCCGTCTTACCAATACTGATTAGCTTAAGACTGAAAATCTTAGTTAGATAGCATCTATTGTATTGTCTATCTTAATTCGCTTAAAGCCTTACTTTCAACTCGGCCTCCCGGTCAGTATATCCGAGTTCTACTTAAATAGTCTCGGTTTTCATATTCTTTATCTTTGATATGTGCGGTCCTCAATCGCCGGACGGCTGCCCTCCATCCCCTTGCTTCACGTGCGTGCCCTTCTTATCATTTGTTGGCTAGCCCTTTGTATTTCATGGCATGGCTACATGTGCCCTTTGGATTTGATGGCACTTCAACCGGGGGTCTTTTTTCATCCTTCGATGCTAACTCTGAACTCATGCTTCCACCTCCAGCTTAAGCACTTCTATCGATCAATTCTGGTTCAAGATTTGAAACTGACAGCCGAACCCAACGAGTGAAGTATACGTAAGGAGTCAGAAGAAAGCAATAAAAAAAGAAAGATTTCACGGCGATATCAATTCCGTCATATCTGAAATAAATAAAGAATTCTGTCACTTCAAGAAAGAAGGAAGGAATTCCATCAATAATTGCCAAATCCTAAATTCAGTCTTCACTGATAGATAGAAAGATAAATTCTGTAAAGCAAAGAAAAGAGAAGGCTTGAAATCAAATCCATCTTAATACGAAATTTTGAAATAAAAAATCTTTCCACTTCCAGCGCACCTCCTTTCCATGCTACTTCTTTCTTTTCCACTTCATGACCAGGAATTATAGGTCGGCATTTCTTTCATTCCATCAAGAAAGGCACCTCTGGACGTCTGCTTCAACTTCAAGCCGGGGGACCATGGATCAAGATTTCTGGTTCCCCTTCGATTTTCAACTTCGCAGTCTGCTACTATTAGAGGGATATGGATTTCTTTCCCCCGGATATCGATTTATCGGGAGTGCTACTCTTTCCATCAAAGCAATCACACCCTTAATTCACACTCATTCTGCTCCACTCACACCCGAAAGAAAGCTAGCTCATCTCTCAGACTGGATCCGGTCGTAGAGACTGATTGATCGGTCACCAACCTGCAAGACCAAGAATTTGAAGAAAGATCTCTGCTTAGGCTTAAAATCTCTCTACCTCTCAAAGTCACCACTCCGTCCAGGTGTGGAGGTCAGAATCCCATCCTATCCACCCGGGCCGTCGTCACCACCTTCTTTTGTCCGATCCTTCTCCTTTTGAATGATCGTCACGCTTCTCTTGAGATCGAGATCAGCTTCCCAAGTCAGAACTAGAAAGAATAGTAAATAGCACCGCTGATAGACTTCATATGAGAAAATGGGATGATTCCTCAGGCAGTGTAGCTTTGTCGGGGTGCACCTTTGGTAGCAGCGGCATCTCTCTTTCTCTCTGCAAATGCATCCCATTGAGACTTCTCCCCCTGGGCAGGATCTTCCAACCTTTCATTCATTTCTTGATCCATCAACCTGGGAGCGAAGCCCTTCATCTTTCTCTTTTTGCTACTAATAACTGGGCTTCCCTTCACCACAAGATGCAAAAGATTGGAAGAATCGCTTGAGAGACCGTCCGCCCAACCTGTCAGATATTCCTGGACTCGCTTTGAACCAAAAGAGATGCTGCTTGATCCGAGTATGCTACTTGCGTAGTAGATCCAGCCATATCAAAGCGTCTTTCCCACTTGAGAAAAGGAGTGATTTGCGCTCGTCCGATTGAGGGCCCTTCTCGCTTAGTGGAAAAAGTACTCAAATTGGCAATACGAACCTAATGGTTAGCTTTTGATGCCACCATACCATAGGGGCTCTAGCTTACGACTATCAAAAAGAAGGCGATAGGGAAAGGCACCGCTAGATCGACTTTCAAAGTCCGGCTGGATGGGAATGATTTCCGGGGAAGAAGCCCCGGCTGCCATGCCAGCTCGATCTAAGGTGGGAAGGGATCGAGACCTTTCTCGCGAAGATGGTCTTCTATAGTTTCAAAATCTCGACTTTAGAACAAAACTACTTTCTTTCTTCCATGCCGCCGTCGAAGGCCCGGCTTAAGACATTGACTTGGGTCTTGCAGCTGCCAACCTTCAAAGTAGGAGTTCGGGATCTTGTCATGAGCATGCTCCAGAGAAGGCTTTTTCCTTTATTTATCTACCCGTGACCGAGCGAGGATGATCTTCTTCATGATCGGCCAAGTCCGAAAGCTGCAAGAAAAGGGGGCCAGAGAGAAGGTCTTTTCATCACCTCCTTTGGCTCTTATTGGTTCTCTTCACGATGATTGGTCGGGGCCTTCGTTCCCTCTTTTAAGTAGAGAGATGTTCCCGCGGCGAAGAAGTGGAATGATCATCAGAAGGAGGTGAAGGGCTTAACAGCGCCTGGCGGGAATAAGAAAATAAGGAAATTGGGTCGGGTTTGGTCATTCATTCTTGCTTTTTTGGGATTGAAGGATAAATTACAAGCAAGTCGTGTTTGGAGCGAACGAATTACCTCCTTTGAAAAAGAATTTCTTTGGTTATGGCCGATACCTATTGTTGTCAATGAGAAGATCTACCCGGAAAGGGAAAACAAGATCGGATAGTTGGGCAGGCGCTCCCCTTTGGGTGTGGCTGTGTATGGATAGGCTAAGGCACCTTAGTGTGCAAGGGGCTAAGTCGTTCATTCAAGGACCGGAGCTTTCATCTGAATTCCCCTATGTTCGAGACCATTATTTCTTAGAGTCGTTGAAGGAAAAAAGCTGGATAGAGAGGCCGGGTAAATGGTCCAAGGGTCCTTGTCCAAAGGCGGCTAAGCCCTTTCCAGCAACGTGGAAGAGGAGAGCTTGCTCAGGGAATTCAAATGGGAGACTCTCGTTCGGATGACTGTCGGTATGATGATGTGCTTGATGCTAAAGCTGCCTATTCTCGCTGAGACTCTTGTCGAATCCAATCTTCTTTCTGGAGCACCTATATGAAAGGGAAATCCGGATGAGTAAAAAGGGGCCTTCCTAGTCCTTGAAGTTGTTAGAGTTCGGACTTATCGACTTGTGTAGTAATAGAAGCGATCTTCTTTACAGGCGCCTACCACCCCTAATTGATTAAAGAGAAGGGAGCCGCCCTAGTAGCATGAGACGACAGCCTTGCATAGGAGTAGTTCTGACTCCGAGAATAGAATCTTATCCCCGCCGACTAAGCCCGGACTCTTTCGCATCGCGCTAATTCAGTGCCAGCCGTTGGTGAAAGACCTGCATGGAGCCGAGCCCTTCTCACCTACCTGCTTTGGGGAGAGTTTGATCCGGACAAAACTAGTGGGTGTCGCCTCCTCGAAGCAGCTCCCTCTCGCCCCGATTGATGAAAAAGAAATAGAATTGGAAAAGTCCAAAGAAGACTTTGACCCCGTAAGCTAAACTGGGAATCTCGTACGAAACTGAGAATGTGATCATGACAGCACATCGAAAGAAAGTGGCTCGTGGCTTTCATATCTTGGTAAATAAGAGATCGATCCCGTAGTTCAATCCTGGGAAGGGTCAAAAAGTGTATCCACCCGGTCCGGGGAAGGTGTGTTCAATCCTCTCACGTTCTTGGTCAAGTAATGGCTCTAGCTTCATTCTCGCTTTGGGATCATCTCGCCTTCGTGGGTCTCCGCTTTCCAGCTGCGGAAAGCTTCACTCCTTTCACTGAATGAAGACCAAGGAAAGAACTTCAAATGTTGAACCATTTGGAAAGAACTTCAAATGTTGAACCATTTAGCTATGGATGCTTAGCGGGGGTTGAGAGATCCCTTGTCGCCGACAAAGAAAAGAAGGTAGAACCAATGGGCCCTTAGTCCGCCCCTTATGTAGTACATAGAGGCGTCGCGAAGGAGTGAAGAATGCCCCTTTCCTCCCGGAAGAACTGGACGACCAAATACAAGCACTGACTTCAAAAAAGAGATAGCCTGCCTCTCTCTCCTTTCTTGCAG